>NC_137815.1:49216319-49286319 GCF_963921795.1 Nannobrachium achirus
ATATTTAGCCGTGCAACCGTAAAGACTTTATTTAATTTGGAGTGTTGCGGGCCTTCTGCTTTGTTGCAGCGACTTTCTCTTCCTAGTCTATACATGGTCTCCTCATTTTTTTTCTTGTGAGATTAATTTGTAGATCTTCTATTTTCACTGAATGTTTGCCTGTTGTTGCCGAATGTCAGCCTGTTATTAGTATTATTATTATAATTTAAGACATGGCCAGAATAGGGATGTTCGGGTTTCACCACTTAACCGGTATACTTAGGTCAGTGGTTCTCAACCTTTTCAGGCTGTGACCCCCCAAACTCATCATATTTTAACTGGGGACCCCCCCACCCTGACAAGCCCTAAGAGTTGAGGCATTACATTTTAGTATAACACGGTTCTATTGTGAAATCACAATGCGAGGAGTTGTGAGCATGTAGATCTGCTATTTTCACAATTTCTGCCTCTAATATTTGACAATTTGGCAAATTTTAGAGGTATTAAAAAGTCCTTAAATTGTCACTTTTGAAATGTGCATATACCCTCTATACACTTAAACGTCATGATAGTTTGTTCACTGTTGAGTGAGAAAAAAATGTTGCACATTAAGCTAATCATCTGGGGACCCACCAAAATAATTTGGGGACCCACAGCTTGAGAACCACTGACTTAGTGGACCGTATTCCCTATAGGCCCTATGGTTCGTTGACTCCATTTATCTTTGCTGAATATAGGAGCCAATGTGTAGTGTACACCCCAGAAGAGGGATGGTATAGGGTTGAAGTGGTTAGGGATACTGCAGGCTCACTTTGCCTCGTGTCAGGTTAGCCTGCTTAAAATAAGGTGAGGTTGCAAGGGGTGAGGAAAAGGCTGAATCAATAGGGACAGGCTAGAGACACACACACACACACACACACACACACACACACACGCACACACGCACACAAGCACACACTCCAATCACAATCAACTTGTTCCCCTCCATTACTCTCACCCGAGCAGCTGCTTCTCTTCCACGACCCCTCCATCTCATTCCGTCGTTGTCGGGTGGAAACCTTGTATGTCCAAAACCGTTCGTTTTGCATTTAGCATTTTAAAAATTATTTAAACTAGTGAAAACAGCCGATGTTGTGTGCTTGCAGATCTGCTGTTTTCACTACTTTTGTGTGACGGCCTTGTATGATGAAGCAGGGCTTTGCTTTGAGAAAAAAATTTACAAATTTGAAACTTGGAGATACAAGGTTTCTGCCCGACAATGACGATTTGATTCTCTCCGTCGTTCTCTCCCTCTCTCTCTCTCTCTCTCTCTCTCTCTCTCTCTCCCTCCATCCTACATCCATCCTTCCTTCCTTTCTCGTGTTCATCTGCATAATCTCTGCTAGTTGGCTCTATCTAATCAAATAGATTTTTCGGGGGAGCTTGCTTGGAAGCGGTAATCGATAGCGGCGAGCCGCGGGGCCATTATGGAAATCAAGCGGCATTAGGAGGTCTGGGCTGGTATCTGTGTACTGTGAGCGTGGCTGCCATCCACAGAGCATCGCTCAGCCAGGCCCCGAAGGCACTCGCACATCATGCAGTGCAATACTGGGCTAATACTGGGATCTTGCTGAGTACCCCCTTCCCCACAAACACACACACACACACACACACACACACACACACACACACACACACACACACACACACACACACATGCATGTAATGATACACAGTACAATCCTCAATGTTCTTTTATCTCAGAAAGTGCGTCCGTGCAGTCAAGATATTTTTCTTCTCTCCAGTTCAGTTGGGATATTTTAAGATTTGTTTTTATTTATTAATAGGACGGTAGACTGACAGGAAAAGGGGTGAGAGATGGGGAGTGACACGCAGCAAAGTTCGTCGGGATCGGGACTCGAACCTGCGGCACGCTGTCAGGCATCAGAGCCTATGTGATATGCGCCTGGACCACTAGACCAGCGGGCGCCCCCAGTTGGGATATTTCGACTTGAATGAAGACTCTGACTTTGTGTGTAATCGTAACGCACTTTTAAAAAAAAAATCTAATATTCGCCTCCTCTGAGAACACAGCTTGAGGGACAAATTCACAAAGACTGCAGTTAGCAGCATTGCACAAATTGCCCATCATTTGCACCTCTATCTGCCCTCTGGTGAGGTCTGATTCACATGTGGGCGCACAACGCGGCCCTTCAATTTAGCAGCTGAGTGCAGTTTGCCCTGACTTGTCACCTTTACTCATCTTTATTTATATAGCAACAACAGAAGTTGACCCAAAGTGCTTTCCAAATGAGAGAGACAAAAAAAACAACATCCATACTGTATAGACCACAGTCCAGAGTCCACAAAAGTATGTATAAAATACATGAATTATGATGTGTTGTGTATGATTGCAATTATGCATGTGGCAAAGTATGAAGGGAGTTTGTGGAGGTATTGCAATCACGGATAATGTCTGTGTCTGTAATCAAACCTGTGCATTCATAATTTATATTATATGTATATGTATATACATATATGATATATATATATATATATATATGTTGGGATGATAATTTAACAGTTTCTTGTCTTATTTGCACAGGTTTAGCAGCTGCAAAAGCTGTGCAGTCTAGGGTGCAAATAACTATTATTTTCTTAGTGATTATTAAGCTGGTTCTATCAACACTTTTCCAATTATCCAAATAAACGTGAAGCACATTTTCATATTTAAATTATTTTTATATATCACTGTGAAAATAATTAATAATAGACATTTTTTTTTAGAATCAACCATATAGTTATCATTTTTTTAATAATAAAAGCCATATTTTATACACCGGTCTAGAAGCTCACACCGCCTCACAATGTGACACATTGTGCGCTTATAGATTTTGAAACCTATTCAAATCTATTATTTCTTTATATTTAGGGTTAGGGTTAGGGAACAACAGTTCTTATCCTTGCTCTCGTATGTGTTTTGTGACTCACAATCCTTTCAACAGGACAAGGACACATCCTAGCAGTTTAAGCATCCTGACAATGTAGAGATGCTGACAATGTAGTGATGACTAATGGCTTTGTGCCTTTCACAGAGAGTAAAGTGTAAGTGCCTTCTTTTCAGAAGGAAACTATCACTACATTTACACGAGCACCTGCTAACTGTGAATCATCGGGTAAAAGAGACGGTTAAAGAAGGATATATGGTGCAGAGTGTTACTGTCTCTATACAGTAAAAACACAGCTTTAATTTAACTCCTAATAGTTTTCAAATGGAACCAAATGGACCCTAAATTAAGTAAGATTTTACTGTGTAACAGTAAGCATTGTTAAAAGTAGGTATTAAATGTTACTTTGCAGATTAAAACATCCAGTAGCATCTTGTGAAATGCTTATCAACCCTTCTGGTGCCGTCAACAAGGCTTTTCCATGCATGCCTGTCCTGCAGCCAACCTAGTTGTCGCCATTCTCTTGGCATCTCGCATCTGCCTCCGTGTCAGGTGTTTCGTGGTCATCCTGTCTTTCTTTTCCCTTGGGGATTAAATTTGAGGGATTGTTTACAGACTCTGGTTTACAGAGCATGGCCTATCCATCTCCATTGGAGGGTCTCTTCCTCTGCAGTGTTTTCGTTTAGTACGTTATTAGTCTAAGGCATTTACAGTTGCTGTGGTCAAGATTTTTACCTTAATCAGATTTCCCTCATGTATCTTCATGATATAACAGTGGCTACAGTCACCTCTCAGATGTTCGCCAGTACACAGCACTAGACAAACATGGTCAAAACATTTGAATTTGCTCAACGAAAGATTAGCCTCCTCCTTTTAGAATGACTGTGAACACAATTGTTAAAGCATGCTGAAAGTTACTATTCTGGTCTTGTGGTGTACCAGACATTAGCAAGAAGCCACTATAACTCATTCACAACTGTCCCCCAACTTTTAGTTTCTAAATGAGGGTTGTAAACACAGTAATTATCGACTCGGGTTTGAGTTCTTCTAATTTTATGAGGTCCAAAAGAGCATAGAGGACAGAAAGATTGTGCCCTCATCATTACAAGAGCTATTCTATGTTGAGGAATAAAGTGTAGATTTAAAGCCTAAGTTACACTCTGTAGTCTGTTGTATGTAGCATGACAGTGTTGAAGAAATGATCTTCCAGCTAACAACATATCACAAGCAACACGATTTGAAAAATAGAAGTTGAAGGGGGGCTGATTTCAGGGCTTTTTCCAGTTCAAGTTGAAAACTACAGCAGGGTAAAACATGGCAGGGTGCATAAGTCTGACCTTATAGTCCACTGCAGTGATCTTAAGCAACACAGCTGCAGCTAATTAATTAATATGAAATATGAATATAAACTATTAATATAAATGTGTTGTGTTGCTTACTAGCCTGCCATGTTTTTAATCTGCGGTGGTTTTTAAACCTGAACTGGAAAACAAACATACAAAATCAGCGGTTTCATGGTTTTAAGCGTTAAGCTTGAGGTTGGACATATTGCGGTGAGTGTTACAGTTATATTGATTGAATGCAATGCGGTTGCTCACAAGTACAATAAAGCAAAGTGTGTGTGTGTGTGTGTGCGTGCGTGTGTGTGCGTGCGTGCGTGCGTGCGTGCGTGCGTGTGAGAGAGTGGGGATGTGTGCGACATCCTAGGGTTTGCCAGGCCATGACTGATCAAGAAATAGTCTGACAAACAGCAGGCTGCCAGCCGGATATGTGATGACTATCACTCACTGAACCACTCACTCACTCGGACTTACCACTGAGATCACAGCAAGCGTACACACACACACACACACACACACACACACACACACACACACACACACACACACACACACTAACTTCCTGTCTGGGGGCAAGGTGTGGCTTCCTCCTGCGTCAGTCATCGTTTGTTGTGGTACAAAGACCCCCAGCTATGCAGAGAGAGGGACAACAGTTTTGCCAACCACACAACAGTCTCTGATGCTGACAGACTCTGGATCCTATTTGAGCCGTATAACCAGTTATAGGGGAGGGCCAAAACATTTTATTCATGATATATTGTGATTTTTAATGCCACAATTAATGGAATTGTAAGGTCAGACTGGTTCAGCAGTTCCAACATAAAAGTTTCACATCCTGTGTCACATCCTGGGTCTGGCCCTTGCCCTTTCCCTGTTCTACCACTCTCTGCTCGCCCTCCCCCCTCCTGTGAGTACTTGATTGACAGTCTGAGCTCCTCCCGGTTTCACAGCTGTGAGTTGTTGGCCTGATGACTGCCTGGATGGCCACAGACTATATCGTCACTGTCGGGCAGAAACCTCGTATCTCCAAGTTTCAAATTTGTATGTTTTTTTTCACAAAGTAAAGCCCTGCTTCATCATACAAGGCTGTTGCACAAAAGTAGTGAAAACAGCTGATCTACGAGCACACAACGAGCACTCGCGTCACGAGGCGTTGTGTGCTCGTAGATCAGCTGTTTTCACTAGTTTAGTTTGTTTTATAATGATAAA
The DNA here is from genome assembly GCF_963921795.1 of Nannobrachium achirus. Lineage (NCBI taxonomy): Eukaryota > Metazoa > Chordata > Actinopteri > Myctophiformes > Myctophidae > Nannobrachium > Nannobrachium achirus. The sequence goes on from NC_137815.1 coordinate 49,221,775, forward strand.
TACAAAACGAACGGTTTTGGACATACAAGGTTTCCACCTGACAACGACGATATAAACCTGTCTATGCGACTGCTCGTTGGGTTTGTTCATTGTAGTGTCACGTTGATTATGTCCGGGTATCTGTGTATTTGCCCTGTGAGGTGTACCTGTGTTTGTATCATTATGTTGTTATTTAAGTAAAGCCTTCGTTAAACTGTCCTCCTTGGTTTCCTGCCTCTTCTTTGAAGTTGAGTTCCATAGAGGACTGGCACAGAAATTATCCTATCAAACATCAAAAGTCACGAATGCAGTATGAAGCAGGCCCTAATAAGTTACAATAATGGATATTATGTCCATTGTTGTGTCATATGGCACACACAACGATAGTGAAATGGTTAACCACGAACACAGTCTTGTGGCCCCCGACTTAAAGTCATTTTACAATTGTGGCCCCCTGCCTAATCTATTTGAATAGCCCTGCTGTAGGCTATAAGGAATTGGGCTGAGCATATGATAACATTGATTTAAATATTGACAATAATACTGATAATCATCTTCATATAAAACCTAGTGGGTAAAGACAAACAACAGAACAGCAAGTACAGTCAGTCAGGTAAGCTCAGTACACTGTTGTACAGTGCTGTATAAATCAGGCTTGAGGGAAATCTGATGCAACTTGTACGTAAGATTTAAGAAGGCAAACAGGCACAGCCAATCACGTTGTCGACTAAGTTAGAATTGAATTTTTTATGTGTTAACCCTTGTTATGCACATGGGTAAAAGGGACCTGGCTGTGATTGCCATGTAGGTTAGAGATCTCAGCTGAATTTAGGTCTCCTAGGCCTAGTCTACCGATTACCAACGGTTTGACCAATATTTTGTCAAAAAATGTCATAATCAATTTGGATTATTTTCTTCTTTTGAAAACTATTATAATGACATGCCCAAATTAAGGACATCGGGTTGAAAGTGGTCTGAAATCGGGACAGATTGGCACTTGGCAGCATACTGATTGCATTGGAGGTGTCATAGGAGTGTGGGGTCATGTGGCATACGTGATGTCAGAGCCTTTTATGAAGTGATGTCACAATGAGTCAGCGCCAGCTCCGGAACAGCCTGATGTCAACAATCAGCTCCGCATAAGGAGATTCCAAATGTTTCGCGCCGGTTTTGGAAAACCGCACGTCGGGTCGGGTCGAGGCCCGGCACTGCACTCCGCGCCGCGGCGGGGAACGCGCGTGCCGAATCTGAAGCCGGTGGGACGAACGGTTCTCGAGATACGCAGATTACATACAGACACACACGCAGACAGAGATTTGTCGCATTTATAGATAGATATGTCATCAATACTAAGCCCATATTTGGAAATGCCCATATATGGACATATTGTCAGTCTCATGCGGTCTATGACGTCAAACATCTATAATGTCAGACGTCAGTCATCTCCATATTTGTCCAACTTAAACAACCAACCAGGTCTGTGCATTTTTTTTTGTCAAAGTTGATCCCATGCCAAAGCGCCAGTGCTCACCAAGCAGTCTGTTGTCACCCAGGCGATGACTGCAGGCGAAGGGCAAGGTCGCTTCTCGTCCTTAGGGCGTCTTACTGGTAGCATCCAAAAAGTAAAATAATTGCCAATATACCGAGCAGACCAAAAGAACGCTCTAGCGCTGCTACTGCCTTTACTTACAGTATTTCAGTATTCTATCAGTACCTCTTCTACAAATGCATTTAGTGGTACATGGGCGCATGCGTCTGTGCGTTGATGCAGTTGCGCAGCATGTGCCCGTTTCTGTGGTCGTGTCACCGTAACACACCCCAATTATAGCTTGTATAATATATCTCTCCCTTCTTCTTTGATGCAGCCTTCCAGTTGTTTTTGTTGTGGAACAAAAGGAGAGGAGTTCAATAATTGGGAAATAAGATTATATTTTATTTGCGTGGGGGGCCTTTGATATCACTGATAGCGACTTTGGCTTTTCCGTCTTTGATTAGACATGAAAGTGCTGTGGGCACGCTGTGGCACTGCTTCGCAGGAACGCTGCACTGTTTTTAATGACCGTTTGCATTCTCATTTGCATAATATATGGCAGTAAATACAAGCCTTTGGCTTCGGATCAAAACTCTACCCATGCATTTATGTATCACTATCACTGACTCGACAGACTCAGCGCTGGGATGATTACTTTGCGCGCTGACACTAAAGTTGCATTAAAGAATGATTCTGAAGGAGGCGAAGTGTTTGTGGGGGTTGTTTGAGCGAGCTAACGGTCACTTTGGAAATGATGCTGTGCTTTCATTTGGTGTTTTCTTTTTCGCCCGTCTCTCGCGGTCAGTTTAAATTGGTTTGGAGTTACTGTAGATCGCATAAGCCCAGATGGGCCCCCAGTGAAAATGAAAAGAGAGAGTGACGGCAAAGAGAATCCTCTCTGAATGCATGAGAGTGGGAGTGACACCCATACTCCCTTGTCCCCTAGCCAGACGCTCTCATTCTTTTTCATGCCTCTCTCTATCTTGTCTGTCACATATACTCACAAACACACTGTACAATATACACAAGCTGCTTTCTCTTTGACAGACGCCTCTCTATGTGAGCGGAATGAGTCGGATGTAGTGGAACTTAAGGTTAACGATGCACTCGTAGAAAAGACGCTCTTCGTCGTCCTTTATTTCTGGGGGGTTGTAAACAACGTTTTCTTTTAGTGTATTCCCATAACTGTGTGGTGCAAAGGCAGTCATCTCGATAATGTCTGTAGGAAAACTTTGCAAAGGCCATTCAGAACAAGAAAAAGTGACAAACGAGAGAAGCATTTTTCCCTGTGATACTTTCTCCCCTACAGTAGGGATGGGACGATACGCGATATTATCGTATATTGTGATAAAAAACACTCACGATAATCATATCGTGGAGATTCAATTTATCATGATATCGTCCTCTGTCATGCACTGGGATCAATTCACCTTTTATTTGCCGAGCTGCACATCCGGTAAACCCTCTATTGGTAAAAGGTACTTATAATATACGTACTTGATACAGTCTTTTTTTTCACTCTCTATCAAATGTCTTTGCCAAAAAATTGCCGATCTACAAGCTCACAACACATTCATTTTGTTTCTCCTGTCCGTCCACACGTCTGTCTTTCTACCTGTCCCGTATTCAGATCAAGGTCACTGGCATTCCGTCTTGTCACGTATGGAAAGTCACCAGGAGGTGCAACAGCATTTTTCCCCGTCTCAAAACTAGTGAATGAATTATGCATACAACTGTGTGACACGCACACACACACACACACACACACACACACACACACACACACACACACACACACACACACACACACACACACACACACACACACACACACACACACACGCAAGCCAAACAATCTCCCTGGACCTGTCACACTCTGTGTCTCTCTATGACACCGTTATTCTCATCTCTCTCTCTCCCTCTCCCCCCTTTTCTCTCACCCTAACGCCAGTGCTCCACTGCAGCCATCGGGCGTCGTGTCAGCGTCAACGCAAGGAACGTTCCCTTTCTAATCAATGAAGGGCGCTCCACTGCCGTCAAAAAGTTTACCGGGGCAAATTGCCGTCTTTTTATCGGAGCCCAGGCTTCTGCATTAAATCCATATACAGGGAAACAATTGTCTTGACTTGCATTGAGTGATAGATAGCCTGTGTTTTGGTGGATATAATTACTCCTTCTCAAAGCGTGGCTGAACTGCGGCTCACCTTGTGCTAAATGCAGTAATTAGCCTGTGGAGACTCCTCGGGCCCCATGCACCACGCAGCACTGTGCACCTCCACACCCTCTGGCCTAGAAATAGATCCAGCCTACAGAGAGGCTCTGGCAACGCGCTCTGCTCTGAACCACAGGTAGAAACAGCACTAATGAATGTGTGTGTGTGTGTGTGTGTGTGTGTGTGTGTGTGTGTGTGTGTGTGTGTGTGTGTGTGTGTGTGTGTGTGTGTGTGTGTGTGTGTGTGTGTGTGTGTGTGTGTGTGTGTGCGTGCGTGCGCATGTGTGCCTACTTTCTATGTTTCTGTACACCAAAATGTTCTCTGAAGGATAGAGAGATTAGGGAATCCCTCCTTATTTGTAATGTTTTGCTTTCCTTGTCTCTACGGGATGCTTTCTTTTTTAGGGTTACTGTGCACTGTAAAATCCTCGTTTGTTTAACTCTGAGAGTGTGAGTGTACGAACTCGCAGAGTTACACGGATGAATTAACACTGACGTTTTTGCTGTGTATGACATAGTTGAGAGTTAGAATTTGGGATATGTTAATGTTAGGATAATGGTTAACTTAAACGGGTACTGTCACCTAAAGGGGTACTGTCACTTTAAAAAGTCATCTTAAAATATGAGTTAATATTGTTATGATGTCATTGTGGACATGCGCAATTATAAGCCAATCAAATTAATTGACTGTATTTAGACTACTTACTGTACTGGTCAGCTGTTGTTAGGAACTATTTCAGATCGTTTTCAGAGAGACCACGTGACCTATCATACTATTATAATTTCGGGGCGGGCCTTTAATAGCTGGTCATAATGTGTTATGTCATTAAACCACTTTTGGTTACAAATAGTTGGGAAAGGATGTTCCAGTCTTAAAATTTTGATTGGAATTGGCCTTCTGTTTGGACCATTATCTTCTCCTCATCTAAAAATACAGCTCACCAGATTATTCATTATAAGTTTATAGATACATTTTATTTCATGCCTGAGCGTAAATTAGTCGACTCAGATTTATGTACCATTTGTTCTTCTGTCAAAGGAGACTATTTACATATGTTTTGGTATTGCCCTTCTATTAAATGTTTTTGGATTTGGATTAAGGAGATTGTTGTAACTATCATTGGTAAAACTCTTCCCAGCTGCCCTGCGCTTTTTCTTATTGGTTATAATCCAAATATTTTATGCATACTGTTGCTTCAACTGCTGCTTAAAAAACAATTATCAAAAACTGGTTTGAGCCAACTATTAATTTGAATACAAACTGGCTTAAATGTTTCTGATACAGTATATGTTTACTCGAGCGTTCTACTGCCAGAATGAACGGCACCAGAGCGGATACCGTATACAGTAACTGGTCTAAAGCTCTGGATGCAGTTCAGTTACTTAATTAATTATAATTTTTAATTGGGTTGTGACAACCATCCTTGTTTCCCCCTTGCCCACACCTATAGCCCTTGTACCTGTGCGTGGCTTGTACTTGTTTGTACTTGTCTTGTACAGTAATTATCTGTACTGTCTTGTTTGTAGTTGTCTGTATTTGTTTGTATTTGTCTTGTGGTTGTCAGTGCCTGTCTGTACCTGTCCTGTGGTTGTCTGTACTGGTTTGTGCGTGTCTTGTGCTTGTTTGTATTGGTCTGTATACTTTTTTGTTGTTGTTCTTTTCCTTTGACTGTGTGTGTGTGTGTGTGTGTGTGTGTGTGTGTGTGTGTGTGTGTGTGTGTGTGTGTGTGTGTGTGTGTGTGTGTGTGCGTGTGCGTGCGCACACATGCGTGAGAGAGAGGGAGCGACAGCGAGAGAGAGAGAGAGAGAGAGAGAAACGTGGCACACGTGGATGATGTCCATCGACCCAAAAAGCCCAGTCCGTCCCTAATTGGCTGTGGTGGCTGACCCCTGTGACATCACCTGCTGTGACCCGTGTGCCCTCACACCGCAGCATCCCTGACTCTTGACCGCGCCCCTCTCCCTCCGTCTCCCCCCTCCCAGGGGGGGAGACGTCCTTTGCAGCGACTTGTCCAAACTCCCATTTCCTTTCACCTTTTGAACCCTCACCACTTCTCTTGTTGTTTCACCCCACTCTCCAGAGATTTACCTTCCCTCACAGCAGCCCCCCCCTCTGCCTGACCCCAGAGGTGAGTCTGAAGGTCATTGCCGTGCCAGCACGCTGCTGTGTGGTTCTCTTTCCAATACTCGTCTCGGTGTGTGTCTCACTATATGGGGAACTGCTCAGATAAAACGCTTTACTGATATCAGAGGCCTCGGACACACATAAAAAGCACAAAGTCGTGGTTTTGAAGAAACAATTGCTTTAAGGCTGCCATTCTCCCACGAAGCAGCCTTAACCTGTTAACAATCCTGTATAATTTGCAAAAAACGCCTATACACAGCGTACCCAAAGTAAATTGATTGTTGTTTTTAAACCGTTTGGAGTAATGCATTGGGCATGGTCTCATTTTGAAGAAAACATTTTGAAGTTTTACCCAGAAATAAATAATCACTGTGTGTGCAACTGACATTGAGTAATGCAAGTTTTAACTTACTGGAATAGCAGGTTTTTAATCCTCGCCTAAATATTTTCAGTAAATAGATGCCTGTATAACACTGTTATTATCATATAGGAGCTGAAAAACACAATGTGGACACATTTTGAAGCCTTACCTAGCCCAATTTCAAAGGACATGATAAAACTACAAAATATGAATATTTTACACATGTTTTACTAAGTGTATGTTTATGCGTTTTCATTTGGAGACATTTGCATATATCATATAAAAAGGTCAAAAAAGGGCTAATAGACTGGATTTTTTTATTTTAATTTTTTATTATTTTTATATATTTATTATTATTATTATTTAATGTATTTATTTTAATGACAGCCCTAACACTCTTGGTCTGACGTTCGGTGCGCTCGGGTGCGCTGCTGAGCATTTACGCACGTCAAGAAGAGCTGTTACGCAGGGTTTTTTGGGTATTGTAGTTCACTTCAGCCATGGATTTTATAATGTTTACCCTTCCTCTACACAAGAACATCTTTGTTGTGGAAATATATGATGTTGTTGGAGTACAATCCAACTCTAAACGTGAGTAGCAGCAGATTTATCAATATTTGTTTGTTTGTTTATGTCGGACTTCTGCATTGTTTGCAGCGTGAGTTTCGGGGCTATAATCAAATCGTTTGCAGATTCGGAATCACAAGAATCTTAGCTTTAAAATGGTATACAGCTTGACAATGCAAGTGAAACAGAGGCTTGTCTAAACGTGATTGTTTGTCAAAATAATGGCGTTCGGAGCGCTGCTGTTTGTTTGTTTATGTCGGACTTCTACGTTGTTTGCGGCGTGAGTTTCGGGGCTATAATCAAATCGTTTGCAGATTCGGAATCACAAGAATCTTAGCTTTAAAATGGTATACAGCTTGGCAATGCAAGTGAAACAGAGGCTTGTCTAAACGTGATTGTTTGTAAAAATACTGACGTTCGGAGCGCTGCTGTTTGTTTGTTTATGTCGGACTTCTACGTTGTTTGCGGCGTGAGTTTCGGGGCTATAATCAAATCGTTTGCAGATTCGGAATCACAAGAATCTTAGCTTTAAAATGGTATACAGCTTGGCAATGCAAGTGAAACAGAGGCTTGTCTAAACGTGATTGTTTGTCTAAATACGGCCGGCGGGCCCGCCGGCGGGCCCAGACCTGTTAAGAGGTTAAAGCAGGTTGCTTCTTCAAAACCATGTGACTTCCATAGGGAATGACATGGACGCTGCTCTTCCCCCCACCTCCCCCCAGGTGAAGCATAGGTAACGTGCTTTTTATGTGTGTCCGAGGCCAGAGCACTGGAGTTCACCTCGACTTCTCTTGTTTGTCTTCCTTGTCCTCCAAGGCCTGTTTTATGCTTCATTTACAATCCGTCGTATGATGGTGTCGCCTGCCGAAAAAGCAGTCGATCTACAAGCTCACGATGCTACACCATGCGACGCGTTGTAGCGCTTATAGATCGGCACATTTCCGGCACACGTTGCCACCTAGCCATTTAGTATAAATCAGGCTTTAGAAGCTAAAGGCTGCTTTGCCCTTGAAGTCTGACACGCTTTCTTCTCTCCCTCTCCCTCTTTCCCATTTCACATCATGAGATTGGGAGCGAACCTGCAAGATGTGTGTCAGTGTGTAACTGTATGTGTGTGTGACTGGCAGAGAGTGAATGAATATGCATGTGTGTGTGTGTGTGTGTGTGTGTGTGTGTGTGTGTGTGTGTGTGTGTGTGTGCGTGTGCGTGTGTGTTGGTAAATGTGGTTTAACGGGACAATTGGCCTGAATACACACCACACTAACAGGACATTTTGGATTAGCAGGACAGGACTGGTGTCCTGCTAATTCATGGACAATTCTGAAATAGCAGAAGTGTTTCTATTGGTCTAGAGAGCCCAAATCCACCTTTTTTTTTTGATGTCCTGTTAATACACATACACCCGACTTTTTTGTGTCTGAACAGCGCCCCCATAGGTTGTGTAATGCTACTGCATGTTCATACACAAGCTCATGAATATTCACACACAGTGTATGTTTTGAAGCACCTGATTGGCTGGGTGTCAGAGTCCTGTTAATGCACATACATGTTTTTATGAACATTTCAATGACATAGCATTTTGGGTGAATAACGTTAGTCATAAACACTCTTCAGGGGTCTGCCATTATAATAGCAACACCACAGGCCCCATGTGGCCCCCAGGGACCCCTGGCTGCCATAAGCACACCGTTGCTCCGATCCACACTAAACTTGGCACACACACCGTTCAGGGGTCTGCCATTATAATAGCAACACCAAGGGCCCCATGTGGCCCCCAGGGGCCCCTGGCTGCCACAGGCACACCGTTGCTCTGATCCACACTAAACTTGATTGTACAAACACCGTTCTGGGGGTCTGCCATTATAATAGCAACACCACAGGCCCCACGTGGCCCCCAGGGGCCCCTGGCTGCCACAGGCATACCGTTGCTCCGATCCACACTAAACTTGGCACAAACACCGTTCAGGGGTCTACCATTATAATAGCAACACAAGGGGCCCAATGTGGCCCCCAGGTGCCCCTGGCTGACACAGGCATACCATTGCTCCGATCCACACTAAACTTGATTGAACAAACACCGTTCAGGGGTCGGCCATTATAATAGCAACACAAGGGGCCCAATGTGGCTCCCAGGGGCCCCTGGCTGCCACAGGCACACCGTTGCTCCAATCCACACTAAACTTGGCATAAACACTGTTCAGGGGTCTACCATGTTGGTGGTTTGCCACACCATGGGCCTGCAACATGATTTGCATAACATACAGACAATGTTTCTTAATTATACAAATTTAACCAGATATTGCAATTGTTGTATTGTTATTTTGTGTAATAATTAATCAAAACGTCCCAAAAAATCACGTTTATATTAATGTCCATTTTCCAAGTTTGCCAACATTTTAGCTCACTCCAAGGAGGCTATGCATATTTTACAAACCACTCATCCAATTGACTGTACATTTTGTGGTTCTTACATGTTTCTATTTTTTATTAATGAATTGCATTTGTTTTCTTAATGAAAATCTTGGCCGGATTTAAAAGGCATTTTTAGAATCGGCCCCAGGCCTAAATGGATTAATGCAGTGGTTCTCAACCTTTTCAGGACACAACCCCCTAAATTAATAATAATAGCAGATCTACATGCTCACGAGGATGTAGATTGGCTATTTTCACAATTTCTGCATAATATTTGTCAATTTGGCCAATGTTTAATTTAAACTGTCACTCTAGAGGTATTAGAAAGTACTTAAACTGTCACTTTAAAAATGTGTAGCTATACAAGTGATGACCATGGTAATCAAATGGCTATTCGCATAACAGGTTTACCAGGCAGGCAGTGAGTGGTGGGCTTGCACATACCCCCCTATTCATATGGATAGGCTACTTTAACACCTACTGTAGGTTTCCAGCGGTGACTGTATGTGCATTGTGCGTGTCTCAGGCTACCTGGCTCCATTACTGTGATAGATGAGATTTGTTCAAAGCAAACTTTTAGTTAGCACGCACACATCTAAAGGCGCTCGTGCATGTGACGTCAATAAATGACCGTCCGCCCTGAAAAGAAAACCCCAAAGCACCACTGGTAGCAGCTCTGCACAGTCATGTATGCTGATCAGCGTAGCTCCTATATACACTATCACATGACCACATCATGACCATGACATCATGTACAGTACATATGAGTTTAAGTTAACTCCGACATACAGGAGTAGGCAGGCACCCAGGCACCATTTTCACCCTTGGGTAAAAATGCTAATTAAGTTCAAGCCTACAGATCATTTTGGTCACTTTATCATCTAATCAGGCTTTTATGAACACCCTGAACAGTTTTTAATATTTATATATTTGATGTAAATGTTATCTTTCCCCCCAGGCTCAGGGCCTCTCCACATACACACCCATTGTAACTTCAAACTTCATTAAAAACACACACTATTTTTTTCTGGTGACTCATACTACCCTCCTAATACGTGAGCAGGCCGTGTTTTCTCAATAACCCTTTTCATTTATTTTTAATAATTCTTTGGGAAAATTTGAAAAATTAAAATTATTACAAATAAATGAAAAATTGTATCGAAAAAAAACATGGCCTGCTCATGTATTAGGAGGGTAGTATGAGTCACCAGAAAAAAATATAATGGAGTTTGAAGTTACAATGGGTGTGTGTGGGGAGAGGCCCTGAGCCTGGGGAGGCAGACCCATGCAAGGCAGAGTTTTTTTAAATGGAATATCCCTTTAAATCCCGATACTGATTCTAGAATTATTCCTCTACACAGTATTACACAGTATAGGCAAAATTCTTGTGTTACGAATTGTGTGTACATCTTGTAGATCAGTGACTTCACTAGCCTTCAGATACAGTATATGACACCAAAGTAGCTTACTACAATTCTAAGGTCAAATTATTCTAAATAAGCTTGTGACCTTGACCTTTTATCACTGAACTGTACTGTCTGTACTGTACTGTCTGTACTTTTACTGTACTGTAAAAACAGTGCAGTAAAAGTTTGTTTATCGGTGATGACACTGATTGACAAATTGTAGCATTCCCTGTGGGATCATAAAGCACCAAATAGAGTGTCTCGTTTGGCTTGAATAAAGCATAGCCTTATTAGCCTACTACCAAGGTTGTCCCGAATATGCCATTTCCTCATGTGACACAATGTTACTATAGTCCGGCCAGTTTGTGCAGTATTTTGATGGAATCGCGCACTTTTTTGCCTGAAATGCTCGGACTACAATCAGTCTAACCTGCTTGATTCCTCCAGACTCAAATCTAATCCTCATCTCCTTGCTTGAGGGAGCAGGGATTTAAAGTTCCTTGAAGTACACAAGTTCCTTGAAGTACACAATAAAGAGGAGCTCAAGTGGGACACAACGCACGTGAGGATAAAGAATTTGCAACTATATTGCTTTTATCGCCTGAAGAGGTTCGGAGTCTAGGCTACTGCATCCTCAGGCTGGACTACAATAGCTCCATTGAGAGTGTTCTGTCACACCTGGATTCGCCCACGAGAATTATTAAAGTTATATCACTGGATTGATCCAGACAGACAAACAGTCTTTTAATTATATAAAAGAAAATAATGTGTGAATTAAATCAAACAAGCCACCTGTCCTGTTCTCTGATTGGCTGTAGCACGTCTCTACTCTCAGTGCTGTCACAACCCATGTTAGGCTTTTAGGTTATAGGATGGCAAAAGGATCATCTGGGCTAGCATGTTGCATTGTGAACCGGGCTTAAGAAATCTGTTATACAATCCGGGATGAGGTGCGTGTGTGTGCGTGTGCGTGTGCGTGGGTGCATCCGGCAGTGGTAGGTCACGTCAGACAGTGGGTAGGTAGGAGTCTATGGCATCTCAGTGATGTCATGATGACTCAGACATGCAACAAATCGGTCATATATCTGCACAAAAAGGGGTAAATTGCCCCCATTGATTACGGAAGGGTACTTTAGAAATCTGAAGATACCCTTACACTTAAACCTTATGCTGTATGTTTACTGTTCAGAGAGAAAGCAATGGTGCACAGTCATTTAGATAATCATCTGGGGACCCCCTCCCCAAAATAATTCCCTGACCCAGAGGTTGAGAACCACTGCTTTAACCAACCAGAACAAAAAAATAAGCCATGTGCATAGATTACACAGATTATGAGTTCCATTTGGTTCCATTTGTATATAGTCACTAGTAAGACTACCCTAAGCATAAAGTAACACGTAGGATTTACTTTCACACATATTCACAGTATTTAAAGCCTTGCCTTGTACAGACTGCATACAAACAAACCAACTGACTGTGGGGGGAGGGGCAGCTTCTCACTCACACAGTTTTGAGTGAGTGCAGTGAGGGAGATGGGGGATGGGGGATGGGCAGGCAGCACAGGTGAATTTGATCAGTGGCTGATTGCATTGCAAGCTAGTAATCAGCAAGTGGGCTACAGTGGAAAGAATGAGTGAAAGGGTTTCCCTGCACAAGGTGAAATCTTTGAAAAGAGTGGAGGAGAGCTTAACTCAAATTGGTTAACAATCGGCAGACAAACAGGCAGGCAGGCAGATAGACAGACAGACAGACAGACAGACAGACAGACAGACAGACAGACAGACAGACAGACAGATAATGTTAATTTAACCTTGCATCATGAGACTTAGTGTTCATTTGGTTCCATTTGTACTGTCAGAGCAGTGTAGATGTTGTTGACTAAAACTATGACGAAAAGTATTTGTCGATTGCATTTCTTTCACTGACAAAAACTAAATAAAAACTAAGCTGTGATGACTAAAACTAAGACTAATTATATTGACAATTTCGTCAACAAAATCAAAACTAGACTAAAACGTTAGGGAGGGACTAGTGGAGTAGAGAGTCATTTTATGTTTGGTTGTTCTCAAGTGTTGCGTGCTGAAAATAGCAGATCTACAAGCTCACAACGTGTCGCGCAACGCGTTGTGAGCTTGTAGATCTGCTATTTTCAGCACACAACCAAGTGTAAAATCACTCATTACGCTGCCATCAAGGCCTGCCAAAATACATTTTAGTTGACTAAATGAACTGTAGATTTAGTCGCCTAAAAATGTATGATATTTAGTCGACTAAAATTAGACTAAAACTAAAACTCTTCAGGTCACTAAATTATGACTAAAATTAAATGACATTTTATTCAAAACTAAATCAAAATTTGTTGTCAAAAACAACAGTGTCAGAGTCCCTGGGCCTGAACAGTGGTTCTCAAAGTGGATTCCAACCTGGAATTCACTTTGAGAACCACTGTGTGAACAGAATATGAACATTTTTACATAACAGCATGGTAGCAATATCAGAATAATGATAGTTGACAAAGTAACCATCTTGGTGGTGCCGGTGGTGATAACATTAATATCCAAAGAAAACATTTGCCTTGTCATGGCATGTTCGGGGACATCATGAGCATTTAGCAATACAAAAGATTTGCATTCATTCAACCTTTATTTAATTTCTCGAAAAGATCAATTGAGGGAGATCCTCATTTACTACTTTATTGAAAATAGATGTTTTGATTTATGTAAATGTGGGGGTTTCTGGACTAACGCTGGTATTAAACATAATTCTGGAAAAAGTAGCCTATTTATACATTTGCAGGCAACTGAATAATGGGGATGCAGTAACGCACTGTAGCTTATGAGATACTGCAAATCAATTATCAAATTATAATTGCCATAATTATTCCTTGCAGCTACAAAAATGATGTCATACAACATGTAACTCAACATTAAAGTAGGGCTGGGTGATAAATCTCAGACCTGACTTTCTTTTTTTTTAAGATTAGTTTTTTGGGCTTTTTATGCCTTTATTTGTTAGGATAGTAGACAGACAGGAAATGGGGAGAGAGATGGGGAATGACATGTGGCAAAGGTCGTCCGGATCGGGAATCGAACCGGCGACCTGCATACCTAGACTTGTGGATCTGCTATATTTTAAAGATTCACTTAATTTTTCTTCCTGTGCATTTACCCGCTGGAAAAAACAATGTCATTGCTTAATTGCAGTGCACTTAAAACTGACCCAAAAACAACAAATGTATCGATAATTTATACCTACAATCGACAGGCTGCAGTCTAAGGCAGATTTTGGTTTCGGAAAATGATTTGAAAAATGCTCCCTTCAAATGTTCTGGGTAGCTATAATCACTGTAGCAGGTCCCCCAGCAGCAACGTTTCACCATGGCCGTAATAATGTAATATAAATGTTTTTGATATTAATTTGCCTATATACCAGTAAGACTCCCTAATCGGGTCACATTTATGATCGGCTACTTTTGACTATTTTCCCATATTTTTTTCCCAGGGGGTCCGTGGGGAGCCCTGGCGGTGGCTGGGCCCCTGGGTGCTGGCCCCGTCTCTCCTGGTCGATGGGGGGCCAAGGTACGGGCTTTTTAGCGGGTTATGGGAGCCAACTTTGGGTGGAAGTGTTTTGCTACGCTGTCGTCCAATCCTCACAGTTAGGGAGAGGGCTTTGCGACAGATCAATCATGCAGTAATCATGCAGATCTACAAGCTCGCAGCACGAAGCATTGTGAGCTTGTAGATTGTCTATTTTTTGGCAAAGAGATTTGGTAGAGAGTGAAAAACTACTGTATCAAGTACATATATTATGTACCTTTTACCAATTATAGAGGGTTTAAATAGTACTGGATATGCAGCTCGGCAAATAAAAGGTGAATTGATCCCAGTGTATGACAGAGGATGATATCACGATAAATTAAATCTCCACAATATGATTATTGTGAGTGTTTTTTATCACGATAAACGATAATATCGTATATTGTCCCATCCCTACGGTCTGAGGTGCTTTGGCGGTCTTCCCGAATTTTGTCTGATTACAGCGGGGCAGGGCTACATTCCTGTGTCCTACAAAAAATAAATGTTGAACCTTGTTCATGATTGGTGTGTTTTTCAGCTAGAGTTTTTGGTCTTATAACCCTTCCAGTAAATCTCTTATGAAAATCTCTAAAGAAGTCAAGAATAACAGACGAGCTGTAAAGTTAACTTCACAAAGCTTAAGTCTATTGACCCCTCAGTCATGACATTTTCAATGTCCCCCTTCGACCAAGATGGATGAAAATGCTAGTTTGTTCACTGCAGAACTTTATTACACTTTACATTGAAGATGTTGAAATCACATCTCTCAGCCTGTTCTCAGGCCTGCTAAGTCACACACAGTAGTCAACTAGTCATATTGCATTGAATTGTAGTTTACCATCTCAGTGGCACCAACAACACTTAGTTAGTGAGCTTTGTATCGATGTCATTCCAGTCCTGCATGTTTACTGGCTTATATTCCACTTGTATGGTTGATCCTGAGGGCAAGTCAGGTGTTGAAACAGTAACACACCACTGTAGGCAAGAGACATTGACCGAAGTGCTGTACATGGTGCATAAATGACAAACAGGCCTACCAGTAAGACTCCCTAATCGGGAGATAAGCGACCGTCAGGTCACATGTATACACAAAGACGGATGTAACTGGCATTGGTTCCTAGTTGTGTGGACAATGTATAGTTTTGGTTGGCTCAGAGCAGTGTTTCTCAATCTTTTTTGGCTTGAGTACCCCCTTTCCCTGATTTTTGTATCCAAGTACCCCCTTTACCCGACAACATTTTCCTTATACAACTACAATTAAAACCATAACTATTGGTATACGATGCTATGTTAAACCCCCTTTTCGAGAATATAACATCACAAAAAAATAAGAATGGGAGTGAGAGTTTCAAACGGTGCTTCCTGAACAGATTTATTTTTAACACTGTGGCCATAGCATTTCAGTCAGTTTCCATGTCAATAACTTACATTCAAACACATCCCAGTTGACCTGGTACCATGTAATTTGGGTTATTAGCATCTATCAGGCTCCAAGTGTCATCATTAAACGTAACAGTAAATGTTTTTTCTTCTTCTAATTCATTTTTTCTTTTGGGGGTGCATTTTCTGAGTACCCCCTGCAGTACCTCCGCGTACCCCTAGGGGTACACGTACCCCCATTTGAGAAACACTGGCTCAGAGAATGTGGGGTGTACCGATTTTCGTGATTTTAGGGCAAAATTTGTAGGAGCAGTGTCCAAAAATGTGTTTGAAAAAATCGTCCTGATGGGGGCGCTATATGGGACAGATCCATGTTGATGACATGAGTGTAGACATACTGTGTAGCGATTTGCGCAGGAAAATTAAGGAACATTAAAAGCCAGCGAAAAAACAAATGTGTCTTAGGAAGAGATTTAAAAACATCAATAGAATGCCTTGTTTGTGTTTAGCTATGTCACATTTAATCACATTTGACCCTTAAATACCCTGCAGTGACATATTTTCATGTGTTTAATTGCAGCTGTCCTGTTAATGTAGTTAGTCCTGTTAATTCACATGGGCGGAGCTTAGAACCTAATTATCTAATGTCCTCCTAATGTAGGATTTTGTCAGATTGTTAAAACTTGAGTTTTGTTGAGTTTATTCAACTTTTGAAGTGAAATATGTGTTCTATGGCTCAAAATAGATTTTTTTACATGCTCCACATATTAGTAAAGCAAGTGGAAAGTGGTGTCCTGCTAATGTTGTAAACCGCAGGTTTGAGCTAAAGGGTCCTGCTAAACCACATCTACCAGTATAGGTGTGTGTGTGTGTGTGTGTGTGTGTGTGTGTGTGTGTGTGTGTGTGTGTGTGTGAGGTTTTGTGCACGTACTCTAGAGGCGTAGGTGTAAATTGTGACTGCTGAGAACGGTTAACAAGTAGCTAACACACACCCCATGATGCTGGGCCCCTCCCCCTCCTTCAGCAACCCAGTGACACACAAACACACACGCGTGCACGCATGCACGCGTGCAGACACACACACACACACACACACACACACACACACACACACACACACACACACACACATCGCAACATAGAAATGGAAATGGGGTCAGAATTCTAAGATGCAAATGCCTGTCAGCAGCATACTGTATACTTGCTTGTGCTTGCATGTGTCTAGAGGTTTGCGCTTGTGAGGCTACATCCACAGTAATACCATATCATTTAAAACGTGACAACTTTTGCTACGTTTACGCCTATCGTCCGTGCTGCTTTTGAAACTGCTGCTGACCCTGTTTTAGACGGAAAGCCCCGGAATTACTCTGGAATTGCATTTTAGTCTGCACAGGCGGAAACAGAGGCTTTTAACGACGATGACACAGACACCCACATTCGCTTGTCACAACGGGTCCTTCCCTGATTCGTCATGTTCCTATCACATGACACGTTTCCAGAAGAAAATAGACGTTGCTGATCTTTTCGAGTTAAAGGGATACGATGTAACTTCAAACTCCATTTTAACCATGATAGATTCATTAAAAACACCCATTATTTTTTCTGGTGACCTCCTAATACGTGTGCAGGCCATCGAAATGGGGAGAGGCCCTGGGCCTGGAGGGCCTGATAACATTTACATCAAATATCTAAATATTGAATCAAGCAAATTAAAAACTGTTCAGGGTGTTCATAAAAGTCTGATTAGACGATAAAATTACCAAAAGTTTTTTTGAAAGTGGAATATCCCTTTAAATTTGGCAGTTTACCATCATCATGCTATCATATAATCAAATAATCAATAATAAGTAGACTTGGTAACCTGGCTAAAGAAAGTAACACCTCTGTAAAGAACCTGGGGGTGATCACTGATGCTGAATTAAATTTTAATACACACATTAATCATGTCACGAAGATTGCCTTCTTTCACCTTAGAAATATTGCGCGAATTAGAGCCTATCTGTCGCTGAACGATGCAAAAACGCTGATCCACGCTTTTGTTTTCTCTCGGCTTGATTACTGCAATGCACTTCTCTCCGGTCTGCCAAAGAAATCAACTGACAGACTACAACTTGTTCAAAATGCAGCAGCCAGAGTTTTAACTAAAACTAAGATAAGAGAACATATTACTCCAGTTTTAGCGTCGCTACACTGGCTCCCGGTTGTTTTTAGGATTGATTTTAAAATTCTTTTACTTGTTTATAAAGCTCTAAATGGTCTGGCACCTTCGTACCTCTATGACTGCCTGCATAGATATGTTCCAACCCGCCCACTCAGGTCCTCTAGTGCAGACCTACTTGAGGTGCCAACAATGACATATAAAAAATATGGTGAAGCAGCTTTCTGCTTCTATGGACCGACAGCTTGGAATAAACTCCCACTACACCTAAGACAGGCAGCCTCGGTGGATAGCTTTAAAGCACAGCTCAAGACCTATTTCTTTACTCTTGCTTTTAGCTGAATGTTTAAATCCCTGTGCTGCTACTGACGTCCGCACTGCTCTGAAATTGTTCTTCAATGTTTTATGTTTTTATTTTTCTGCTTTATTGTAATCATTTTAATTATTTCTTTTTATTATGTATTTTTTATTTTATTTTACTTTTCTCTGTTAAGCACTTGTGCTTCATTTTATGCTCTGTAAAGCACTTTGAGCTGCATTTCATGTCATGAAAGGTGCTATACAAATAAAGTTTTATTATTATTATTATTATTATTATTATTATTATTATTATTATTATTACCCCTATTGTTTTTGGTGTCTCTGAAGTCAATCAGCTATTGCCGGTGTACACAGTCAAATTTCCGGGCCCCACTGTGCGGACTGTGGGGGTGTGAAAATTCACCGGGTGGACTCAAAATGTCCTCTGGGGCCCCCTCTGCGTGTGGACACCACTTGTTCGCCCATCAGTCCCACGGATGATTTTTGTTTCTTTTTTTTTAATTTAGGGTCCTTTTCTGCAGTTCAAGCATAATTCCACAGGGCGGCAGGCTATTTTCCAAAACTATTGGAAGTGGACATGTGTACACAGCCAGCATTACTGAATGGAAAAAATGACTGTCTAATTTGATAGACTATCCCATCTCCGTGATTTGTAGATCTAACTTTACAGACAGTTCATTTCTATGATTTGTATATCTAATTCCAAAACCAGTCCCATCCCCATGATTTGTAGATCTAATTCCATCAGCAGTTCCATACCATGATTTGTAGCTCTAAATCCATCACCTGTCACATCCACATGATTTGTAGATCTAATTCTAAAACCAGTCACATCCACATGATTTGTAGATCTAATTCTAAAACCATTCACATCCACATGATTTGTAGATCTAATTCTAAAACCATTCACATCCACATGATTTGTAGATCTAATCCATACCATAATGTGTAGCTCTAAATCTATCACCTGTCACATCCACATGATTTGTAGATCTAATTCTAAAACTAGTCGCATCCCCATGATTTGTAGATCTAATTCCATCGGCAGTTCCATACCATAATTTGTAGCTCTAAATCTATCACCTGTCATATCCACATGATTTGTAGATCTAATTCTAAAACCAGTCGCATCCACATGATTTGTAGATCTAATTCTAAAACCATTCACATCCCCATGATTTGTAGATCTAATTCCATCAGCAGTTCCATACCATAATTTGTAGCTCTAAATCCATCACCTGTCACATCCACATGATTTGTAGATCTAATTCTAAAACCAGTCACATCCACATGATTTGTAGATCTAATTCTAAAATCATTCACATCCACATGATTTGTAGATCTAATTCTAAATCCATTTGCATCCACATGATTTGTAGATCTAAATCCAACGGCAGTTCCATACCATAATTTGTAGCCCTAAATCCATCACTTTTCACATCCACATGATTTGTAGATCTAATTCTAAAACCATTCCAATCCCCATGATTTGTAGATCTAATCATACCATAATTTGTAGCTCAAAATGTATCACCTGTCACATCCACATGATTTGTAGATCTAATTCTAAAACTAGTCACATCCCCATGATTTGTAGATCTAATTCCATCGGCAGTTCCATACCATAACTTGTAGCTCTAAATCTATCACCTGTCACAAAGGCTCTGGTGGGCTGTTTTGGGCTCTGGTGGGCTGTGCTGGGCTCTGGTAGGCTATACAGGGCAGTACTGTAGTATAGCCTAGACATGTTCATGTAAAACTATTGGCCGTGTACACTAAGGCATGTAGAAACTAGGGCCCGTGTACACAGTGGATAATCCCATCAACGAGGAGCTACAGGACTGGCGGGAGCCTTGAGCAGCCCGGTGGAGACTGCTGGAGTCTGGTGCAGTCCTGTGCACCCTGGTCTGGCCTATAACAGCCGGATCCAGCCTACTGTAGGCTAGTGAAGCCATCTAACCTCTCCACTTCCCTAATCTATTCTCCCACTGTGCTGGACTTGGATGTGCTGGGCTGTGCTGGACTCTATCAGGCTCTGGTGGGCTGTTTTGGGCTCTGGTGGGCTGTGCTGGGTTCTGGTAGGCTATACAGGGCAGTACTGTAGTATAGCCTAGGCATGTTCATGTAAAACTATCGGCCGTGTACACTAGGGCATGTAGAAACTATGGCCCGTGTACACAGTGGATAATCCCATCAACGAGGAGCTACAGGCATGTAGAAACTATGGCCCGTGTACACAGTGGATAATCACATCAACGAGGAGCTACAGGACTGGCAGGAGCCTTGAGCAGCCCGGTGGAGACTGCTGGAGTCTGGTGCAGTCCTGTGCACCCTGGTCTGGCCTATAACAGCCGGATCCAGCCTACTGTAGGCTAGTGAAGCCATCTAACCTCTCCACTTCCCTAATCTATTCTCCCACTGTGCTGGACTTGGATGTGCTGGGCTGTGCTGGACTCTATCAGGCTCTGGTGGGCTGTTTTGGGCTCTGGTGGGCTGTGCTGGGTTCTGGTAGGCTATACAGGGCAGTACTGTAGTATAGCCTAGGCATGTTCATGTAAAACTATCGGCCGTGTACACTAAGGCATGTAGAAACTATGGCCAGTGTACACAGTGGATAATCCCATCAACGAGGAGCTAAAGGACTGGCGGGAGCCTTGAGCAGCCCGGTGGAGACTGCTGGAGTCTGGTGCAGTCCTGTGCACCCTGGTCTGGCCTATAACAGCAGGATCCAGCCTACTGTAGGCTAGTGAAGCCATCTAACCTCTCCACTTCCCTAATCTATTCTCCCACTGTGCTGGACTTGGATGTGCTGGGCTGTGCTGGACTCTATCAGGCTCTGGTGGGCTGTTTTGGGCTCTGGTGGGCTGTGCTGGGTTCTGGTAGGCTATACAGGGCAGTACTGTAGTATAGCCTAGGCATGTTCATGTAAAACTATCGGCCGTGTACACTAAGGCATGTAGAAACTATGGCCAGTGTACACAGTGGATAATCCCATCAACGAGGAGCTAAAGGACTGGCGGGAGCCTTGAGCAGCCCGGTGGAGACTGCTGGAGTCTGGTGCAGTCCTGTGCACCCTGGTCTGGCCTATAACAGCAGGATCCAGCCTACTGTAGGCTAGTGAAGCCATCTAACCTCTCCACTTCCCTAATCTATTCTCCCACTGTGCTGGACTTGGATGTGCTGGGCTGTGCTGGACTCTATCAGGCTCTGGTGGGCTGTTTTGGGCTCTGGTGGGCTGGGCTGGGCTCTGGTAGGCTATACAGGGCAGTACTGTAGTATAGCCTAGGCAAGTTCATGTAAAACTATTGGCCGTGTACACTAAGGCATGTAGAAACTAGGGCCCGTGTACACAGTGGATAATCCCATCAATGAGGAGCTACAGGACTGGCGGGAGCCTTGAGCAGCCTGGTGGAGACTGCTGGAGTCCGGTGCACCCTGGTCTGGCCTATTCCAGCCGGATCCAGCCTACTGTAGGCTAGTGAAGCCATTTAACCTTTCCACTTCCCTAATCTATTCTCCTACTGTGCTGGACTTGGATGTGCTGGGCTGTGCTGGACTCTATCAGGCTCTGGTGGGCTATTTTGGGCTCTGGTGGGCTGGGCTGGGCTCTGGTAGGCTATATAGGGCAGTATACTGTAGGATAGCCTAGGCATGTTCATGTAAAACTATTGGCCGTGTACACTAAGGCATGTAGAAACTAGGGCCCGTGTACACAGTGGATAATCCCATCAACGAGGAGCTACAGGACTGGCGGGAGCCTTGAGCAGCCTGGTGGAGACTGCTGGAGTTCGGTGCACCCTGGTCTGGCCTATTCCAGCCGGATCCAGCCTACTGTAGGCTAGTGAAGCCATCTAACCTCTCCACTTCCCTAATCTATTCTCCCACTGTGCTGGACTTGGATGTGCTGGGCTGTGCTGGACTCTATCAGGCTCTGGTGGGCTGTTTTGGGCTCTGGTGGGCTGGGCTGGGCTCTGGTAAGCTATACAGGGCAGTACTGTAGTATGGCCTAGGCATGTTCATGTAAAACTATTGGCCGTGTACACTAAGGCATGTAGAAACTAGGGCCCGTGTACACAGTGGATAATCCCATCAACGAGGAGCTACAGGACTGGCGGGAGCCTTGAGCAGCCTGGTGGAGACTGCTGGAGTCCGGTGCACCCTGGTCTGGCCTATTCCAGCCGGATCCAGCCTACTGTAGGCTAGTGAAACCATCTAACCTCTCCACTTCCCTAATCTATTCTCCCACTGTGCTGGACTTGGATTTGCTGGGCTGTGCTGGACTCTATCAGGCTCTGGTGGGCTGTTTTGGGCTCTGGTGGGCTGGGCTGGGCTCTGGTAGGCTATACAGGGCAGTACTGTAGTATAGCCTAGGCATGTTCATGTAAAACTATTGGCTGTGTACACTAAGGCATGTAGAAACTAGGGCCTGTGTACACAGTGGATAATCCCATCAACGAGGAGCTACAGGACTGGCGGGAGCCTTGAGCAGCCTGGTGGAGACTGCTGGAGTCCGGTGCACCCTGGTCTGGCCTATTCCAGCCGGATCCAGCCTAGTGTAGGCTAGTGAAGCCATTTAACCTTTCCACTTCCCTAATCTATTCTCCCACTGTGCTGGACTTGGATGTGCTGGGCTGTGCTGGACTCTATCAGGCTCTGGTGGGCTATTTTGGGCTCTGGTGGGCTGGGCTGGGCTCTGGTAGGCTATATAGGGCAGTATACTGTAGGATAGCCTAGGCATGTTCATGTAAAACTATTGGCCGTGTACACTAAGGCATGTAGAAACTAGGGCCCGTGTACACAGTGGATAATCCCATCAACGAGGAGCTACAGGACTGGCGGGAGCCTTGAGCAGCCTGGTGGAGACTGCTGGAGTCCGGTGCACCCTGGTCTGGCCTATTCCAGCCGGATCCAGCCTACTGTAGGCTAGTGAAGCCATCTAACCTCTCCACTTCCCTAATCTATTCTCCCACTGTGCTGGACTTGGATTTGCTGGGCTGTGCTGGACTCTATCAGGCTCTGGTGGGCTCTTTTGGGCTCTGGTGGGCTGGGCTGGGCTCTGGTAGGCTATACAGGGCAGTACTGTAGTATAGCCTAGGCATGTTCATGTAAAACTATTGGCTGTGTACACTAAGGCATGTAGAAACTATTGCCCGTGTACACAGTGGATAATCCCATCAACGAGGAGCTACAGGACTGGCGGGAGCCTTGAGCAGCCCGGTGGAGACTGCTGGAGTCTGGTGCAGTCCTGTGCACCCTGGTCTGTAGGGTGCACTCAATATGGTTATTGTGAGGCTGAAGATGCTTTCCATCATAGTGACATGCAGAAAACACTGTCCATATAGTATGGTCAGGCAGTTGTCCTTCACGTATTCATATATATTTAATGTATTTATTCCATAAATATTTTTTGGGTGAGGGGGGCTCAACCCAATACAGCAGATCTACAAGCACCTCGCATATCTACAAGCACCTGCCAGGGACACAGTTTGGTTGGCCTGCATAAGCCTTGCTGTCAACACACTACTACACCAACCATCACCTGCCTACCAATCAGGTCACCAAGCCAGGAGTGGTCAATTAGTGCCTGTCTTTTGATCAGTGCCTCCTGCCAAGTGGCCTCAGTCTTTCTTTGGAGTTCACTAGGAGAGAAGCATGTTTGAGCTCAGTGCAAAGTGTGTTTGTTTTCCATTTGGACTTACTGTGTTTTGTTGGTGTGTTTGCAACCAAGACCAAAGGAATAGCATATGCACATCGCCTAACTTGTGAGAAAGTCCTGCTGGGCAAAACCTTCTCACTTAATATTTGACAGTTTGTCCTGTTTGGTAGCACAAAAAGAGTTGAGGCGTTTGTAAAACACGGTCTTGTGAAAATAGCAGATATACATGCTCACAATGCCTCACAACGCAAGGCGGCGTGAGCTTGTAGATCTGCTATTTTCAACATTTTAATATTTAATTTGTCATTTTAAAGGTATTAAAAAGTTCCTTAAATTGTATCATAAAAAATGTGCAGATAGCCTCTGTACACTGTTGAGTGGAAAAAAAACCAATGTTCACATTAAGCTAATCATTTGGGACCACCCAAGTTCATTTGGAGACCCCTCTGGGGCTACTGACCCACAGTTTAACCAGTGACTTATAAGGTATACATGGCTGGATCTGGCTGGAACACTGTGCCAGGATCTCACCAGCACTGTAGCTCCCCACACTTGAGATTAACAACTTGTACACAGGGAATAGATATACATGAGTTTGTGTACATGGCCAATAGTTTTACATGAACATGTCAAGGCTTGAATAGAGTACTGACTTATATAGCCCTACAGAGCCCAGCACAGCACAACACAGCCCACTAGAGCCCAATAGAGTCCAGCACACCTAAGTCTAGGCCAGTCCTGCCCAGTGGTATTGTAGACCAGGGAAGGGGGGTATTCTTATGGCTGCACCAGGCCATTACAGGCCGGATCCAGCTTGAATAGGCCAAACCAGGGTAGACAGGACTGCACCAGACTCCACCAGGCTGCTCCATACTCCAGCCAGCTCTGTAGATCCTGTGTACACGGCACTCCTAACTGAACGGTCAAGGGACAGGGTCGTTTTAGGTGTCAAAACGGGCCCTTTGTCCTTAAAATGAATCAAAAAATCAAAAAAATATGTTTTGTTTTGGGCCGGACACACTTTTCATATTTGAAGCATGCCCGATCCGATGGAATGGGTTTCGTATCTCTCCGACACTTTGAACCCTTTACGATTGCGAAAAAGACACCGAAACCCGGATTTTTGTCCTTAAAATCAATAAAAAATTCAAAAAAAATCTGTTTGTTTTACGCAGGAAACACTTTTCATATTTGAAGGATGCCTGATCCGATGGAATGGGTTTCGTGTCTCTCCGACAATTTGAAACCTTTACGATTGCGAAAAAGACACGAAATGTGCACGCCACCAACACGATTACACATTCTTTCGGATAAAAGACACTTATTCTGACTTACTTTTTGACTCTGAATCCAACAAACCCGGTCTCGTGTCTCTACGACACGTCTAACTCGAAAGGTCAAGGAAAAAGCCACTGTGTACACAGGCAATAGTTTTACATGACTTTGTGTACACGGCCAATAGTTTTACATGAACTTGTCTGGGCTTTAGTACTGTTCTGCCTCGTATAGCCCAACAGAGCCCAGCACAGCACAGCACAGCCCACCAGAGCCCAATACAGCCCACCAGAGCCCAATAGAGTCCAGCAAACCTAAGTCAAGCCCAGTCCTGCCCAGTAGGAGTATAGGCGAGGGAAGGGGGTAGTTAGATGGCTACACCAGGCCATTAGAGGCCAGATCCGGCTTGAATAGCCCAGACCAGGATAGACAGGACTGCACCAGACTCCAGCAGTCTTCACCGGGCTGCTCAAGGCTCCCGCCAGTCCTGTAGCTCCTCGTTGATGGGATTATCCACTGTGTACACGGGCCCTAGTTTCTACATGCCTTAGTGTACACGGCCAATAGTTTTACATGAACATGCCTAGGCTATACTACAGTACTGCCCTGTATAGCCTACCAGAGCCCAGCCCAGCCCACCAGAGCCCAAAACAGCCCACCAGAGCCTGATAGAGTCCAGCACAGCCCAGCACATCCAAGTCCAGCACAGTGGGAGAATAGATTAGGGAAGTGGAGAGGTTAGATGGCTTCACTAGCCTACAGTAGGCTGGATCCGGCTGTTATAGGCCAGACCAGGGTGCACAGGACTGCACCAGACTCCAGCAGTGTCCACCGGGCTGCTCAAGGCTCCCGCCAGTCCTGTAGCTCCTCGTTGATGGGATTATCCACTGTGTACACGGGCCATAGTTTCTACATGCCTTAGTGTACACGGCCAATAGTTTTACATGAACATGCCTAGGCTATACTACAGTACTGCCCTGTATAGCCTACCAGAGCCCAGCCCAGCCCACCAGAGCCCAAAACAGCCCACCAGAGCCTGATAGAGTCCAGTCCAGCACAGCCCAGCACATCCAAGTCCAGCACAGTGGGAGAATAGATTAGGGAAGTGGAGAGGTTGGATGGCTTCACTAGCCTACAGTAGGCTGGATCCGGCTTGAATAGGCCAGACCAGGGTGCACAGGACTGCACCAGACTCCACCAGGCTGCTCCATACTCCAGCCAGCTCTGTAGATCCTGTGTACACAGCACTCCTAACTCGAACGGTCAAGGGAAAGGGTCGTTTTAGGCGTCAAAACGGGCCCTTTGTCCTTAAAATGAATAAAAAAATCAAAAAAATATTTTTGTTTTAGGCCGGACACACTTTTCATATTTGAAGCATGCCCGATCCGATGGAATGGGTTTCGTATCTCTCCGACACTTTGAACCCTTTACGATTGCGAAAAAGACACCGAAACCCGGATTTTTGTCCTTAAAATCAATAAAAAATTCAAAAAAAATCTGTTTGTTTTACGCAGGAAACACTTTTCATATTTGAAGGATGCCTGATCCGATGGAATGGGTTTCGTGTCTCTCCGACAATTTGAAACCTTTACGATTGCGAAAAAGACACGAAATGTGCACGCCACCAACACGATTACACATTCTTTCGGATAAAAGACACTTATTCTGACTTACTTTTTGACGCTGAATCCAACAAACCCGGTCTCGTGTCTCTACGACACGTCTAACTCGAAAGGTCAAGGAAAAAGCCACTGTGTACACAGGCAATAGTTTTACATGACTTTGTGTACACGGCCAATAGTTTACATGAACTTGTCTGGGCTTTAGTACTGTTCTGCCTCGTATAGCCCAACAGAGCCCAGCACAGCACAGCACAGCCCACCAGAGCCCAATACAGCCCACCAGAGCCCAATAGAGTCCAGCAAACCTAAGTCAAGCCCAGTCCTGCCCAGTAGGAGTATAGGCGAGGGAAGGGGGTAGTTAGATGGCTACACCAGGCCATTAGAGGCCAGATCCGGCTTGAATAGGCCAGACCAGGATAGACAGGACTGCACCAGACTCCAGCAGTCTTCACCGGGCTGCTCAAGGCTCCCGCCAGTCCTGTAGCTCCTCGTTGATGGGATTATCCACTGTGTACACGGGCCCTAGTTTCTACATGCCTTAGTGTACACGGCCAATAGTTTTACATGAACATGACTAGGCTATACTACAGTACTGCCCTGTATAGCCTACCAGAGCCCAGCCCAGCCCACCAGAGCCCAAAACAGCCCACCAGAGCCTGATAGAGTCCAGCACAGCCCAGCACATCCAAGTCCAGCACAGTGGGAGAATAGATTAGGGAAGTGGAGAGGTTAGATGGCTTCACTAGCCTACAGTAGGCTGGATCCGGCTGTTATAGGCCAGACCAGGGTGCACAGGACTGCACCAGACTCCAGCAGTGTCCACCGGGCTGCTCAAGGCTCCCGCCAGTCCTGTAGCTCCTCGTTGATGGGATTATCCACTGTGTACACGGGCCATAGTTTCTACATGCCTTAGTGTACACGGCCAATAGTTTTACATGAACATGCCTAGGCTATACTACAGTACTGCCCTGTATAGCCTACCAGAGCCCAGCCCAGCCCACCAGAGCCCAAAACAGCCCACCAGAGCCTGATAGAGTCCAGTCCAGCACAGCCCAGCACATCCAAGTCCAGCACAGTGGGAGAATAGATTAGGGAAGTGGAGAGGTTGGATGGCTTCACTAGCCTACAGTAGGCTGGATCCGGCTTGAATAGGCCAGACCAGGGTGCACAGGACTGCACCAGACTCCACCAGGCTGCTCCATACTCCAGCCAGCTCTGTAGATCCTGTGTACACAGCACTCCTAACTCGAACGGTCAAGGGAAAGGGTCGTTTTAGGCGTCAAAACGGGCCCTTTGTCCTTAAAATGAATAAAAAAATCAAAAAAATATTTTTTGTTTTAGGCCGGACACACTTTTCATATTTGAAGCATGCCCGATCCGATGGAATGGGTTTCGTGTCTCTCCGACACTTTGAACCCTTTACGATTGCGAAAAAGACACCGAAACCCGGATTTTTTTCCTTAAAATCAATAAAAAATAAAAAAAAATCTGTTTGTTTCACGCAGGAAACACTTTTCATATTTGAAGGATGCCTGATCCGATGGAATGGGTTTCGTGTCTCTCCGACAATTTGAACACTTTACGATTGCGAAAAAGACACGAAATTTGCACGCCACCAACACGATTACACATTCTTTCGGATAAAAGACACTTATTCTGACTTACTTTTTGACGCTGAATCCAACAAACCCGGTCTCGTGTCTCTACGACACTCCTAACTCGAAAGGTCAAGGAAAAAGCCACTGTGTACACGGGCCATAGTTTTACATGACTTTGTGTACACGGCCAATAGTTTTACATGAACATATCTGGGCTTTAGTACTGTTCTGCCTCGTATAGCCCAACAGAGCCCAGCACAGCACAGCACAGCCCACCAGAGCCCAATAGAGTCCAGCAAACCTAAGTCAAGCCCAGTCCTGCTCAGTAGGAGTATAGGCGAGGGAAGGGGGGTAGTTAGATGGCTACACCAGGCCATTACAGGCCAGATCCGGCTTGAATAGGCCAGACCAGGGTGCACAGGACTGCACCAGACTCCACCAGGCTGCTCCATACTCCAGCCAGCTCTGTAGATCCTGTGTACACGGCACTCCTAACTCGAACGGTCAAGGAAAAAGCCACTGTGTACACGGGCCATAGTTTCTACATGCCTTTGTGTACACGGCCAATAGTTTTACATGAACATGTCTGGGCTTTAGTACTGTTCTGCCTCGTATAGCCCAACAGAGCCCAGCACAGCCCACCAGAGCCCAATACAGCCCAATAGAGCCCAATAGAGTCCAGCACACCTAAGTCCAGTCCTGCCCAGTGGGAGTATAGAGCCAGAGCCCAATACAGCCCACTAGAGCCCAATAGAGTCCAGCACACCTAAGACCAGCCCAGTCCTGCCCAGTGGGAGTATAGACCAGGGAAGGGGGTAGTTAGATGGCTGCACCAGGCCATTACAGGCCATATCCGGCTGGTTAGATGGCTGCACCAGGCCATTACAGGCCATATCCGGCTGGAATAGGCCAGACTAGGGTGCACCAGTCTCCACCAGACTCCACCAGGCTGTTCCAGGCTCCAGCCAGCCTTTAGCTCCTTGCACATGTGATTAACCCCTGTGTACACAGGCAATAGTTTTACATGAGTTTGTGTACACGGCCAATAGTTTGACATGAACATGACATTGTAATGGCCTGCACCAGGCCATTACATTGTATTGGGCTCTGGTGGGCTATGCTGTGCTGGGCTCTGTTGGGCTATACAAGGCAGTACTCTACTAAAGCCTAGACATGTTCATGTAAAACTATTGGCCATGTACACAAACTCATGTACAATTATTGCCTGTGTTCACAGTGTTTAATCCCATGTGCAAGGAGCTACAGGGCGGGTGGGAGCCTGGAGCAGTGTGGTGGAGACTGTTGGAGTTTGGTACAATTATGTGCACCCTGGTCTGGCCTATTCCAGCCAGGTACGGCCTTTAATGGCCTGGTGCATCCATCTAACTATCCCCCATCCCTGGTCTATACTCCCACTGGGCAGGACTGGCCTAGAATTAGGTGTGCTGGAGTCCATTGGGCTCTGGTGGGCTGTATTGGGCTCTGGTGGGCTGTGTTGTGCTGGGCTGGGCTCTGTTGGGCTATACGAGGCAGTACTGTAATAAACCCTACACATGTTCACGTAAAACTATTGGTCGTGTACACAAAGTCATATAAAACTGTTGCCCGTGTACACAGCGGTTAATCACATGTGCCAGGAGCTACAAGCCTGGCGGGAGCCTGGAGCAGCCTGGTGGAGACTGTTGGAGTCTGATTCAGTCATGTGCACCCTGGTCTGGCCTATTCCAGCTGGATCCGGCCTGTAATGGCCTGGTGCATACATAACTGCACCCCCTTCCCTTGTCTATACTCCCACTGTGCAGGACTGGGCTGGACTTAAGTGTGCTGGACTCTATTGGGCTGCATTGGGCTCTGGTGGCCTCTGCTGTTACACTATTAAACCTATTACACTAATACACTATTACATGTAATGCACTATTACACTATTAGACTTATTACACTATTACACTATTACACCTATTACACTATTAAACCTGTTACATTATTACACTATTTACACATATTGTGCTATTACACTATTACACTTATAGTGTAATATATACGTTTTACCCCCGGGAGACCCTCCTGAGAAGCGGAGGTCCCCTCCCCGCCCGGGCCTCGGTCCTTGAAGTGGAGCAATAGCTTGTAGATCGGCTAATTGAGTATTTTCCATATTTCTTTTCCCGGTGGCGCTGGGGTCCCTGGGGGTCCCTGGAGCTCCAGGGGTCCCTCGGGGCCCAGGCGGTGGCCCTGCCGCCGGGGACCCCCTGGGTGCCGTCCCCGTCTCTCCCGGTCGCTCCGGGGCCGAGTTAAAGCATTTTTAGCGGACTGCAGTTGCAGGAGTCTGCCACTAGGTGGCGCTCTATGAACGGCCGTCTCCGGGCCGCCGAGGCGGACGCGTGGGTACCGGCCCCAGCTCTCCCGGTCGCTCCTAGATCGAGTTACAGCATTTTATTTGCGCTGCAGTGGCGGGGGGTCCTCCACTAGGGGCGCGACCTGGTGCGTCGTTCCGGAGCACCAGGAGTCGTGGTCCCCGGGAATTCCCTGTGAGCAGCCCCTTTGGGGGGATCATTTGGTCATTTTTTAGCTTTTTGGCGGTGGTCCCCGGGGGTCCCCGGAGCTCCAGGGGGTCCCTGGCTACTCTGCAGTCCCAGGCCGAGGCCCCAAAGTCGGACAGGAGCGGAGCAGCGGCCCGTCTGGTTCCCCAAAGCCATATCCCAGGTCCACAGTCATATCGCCAGGGGTCCCTGGAGGTGGTCCCTGATCGGTAGTCCCCGGACTCTGCAGTCCGAGGCCAAGGCCCCAGAAACCCCTCAGGGACCCAGAGAGGTCCCCGAACCACACTTTGGGAACCAGCCAAGGACCCCTTTGAAACCCTGTAGGGCCCCCCCAGAGGTCCCCGAACCACACTTTGGGAACCAGCCATGAATGTACTAGGCTGTTGTGAACCAGCCATGGAAACCCTGGGGGTCCCCAAACCACACTTTGGGAACCAGCCAGGGACCCCCTGGAAACCCGGGGTCCCCAAACCACACTTTGGGAACCAACCAGGCAGTAGTAGGCTAGACTATGGCTCTCTGCTGCCCCCCATTGATAAAACATAGTCGGCACAGAATTGTACACGAAAGGCAGCCAGCGAGTGATCACGCACCATGGTCACTATGAGACATGTACAATGACTGTACACCGGCTCCAAAGGGTACACAGGCCATGGTCATTAACATTGAAACTGCCTGCCGTAGACACCAAAAACAATTGTTATTATTATTATTATTATTATTATTATTTGAGGGATTTGTTGGAAGTTGTGGTTCCTGACGAAATATGAGAAAAATGGTAAATGGTCATGTGATGGGGATGCATTTCCAGTTGTTTCAGCCATGTGTTGTTATATAGTGATTTTTGGAACAGTGATAAAACACCCTTGTGGACAGTAATACATTTCTTTTAAAACGGCATTAAAATTAATCAATAATGAAAACCTGTTAAGGGCCGCACAAAGCATTATAACTGTAACTATATTGTTCACCACTGTTGTTGTTTTTGTACAGTAGTGGTGTGGACTCAATTTTTTGTCTACAGCCTAAAGTCATACTTATAGTTACAGTGACAGTGCTTGGATGACCCTTTAGTGTGAATGTAGCCTGACACTTCACATGAGCATGATCTCATCCATCCATCACACTGCACACTAACATGAGGTAAGGAGTTGAGGGCAGAGTACGCACACACACACGTGACACACACACACACACACACACACACACACACACACACACACACACACACACACACACACACACACACACACCAAACACTCACCTGGACCTCACTGTTACTCTCATCTCTCTCATCTCTCTCTCTCAAGTCTCACCAGGTATAAACAATTAGTCCCCCATTAAACCAGCTTAAAGTAGGTGTGTGTGTGTGTGTGTGTGTGTGCATGCGTGCGCGTGTGTGTGTGTGTGTGCGTGCACGTATGTAAGAGTGCATGTGTGTGTGTGTGTGTGTGTGTCTGTGTGTGTGTGTGTGTGTGTGTGTGTGTGTGTGTGTGTGTGTGTGTGTGTGTGTGTGTGTGTGTGTGTGTGTGTGTGAGAGAGACAGAGCACACCGTGCTAATTGACATGAAGACAAGAGGCCTCCTGAGGGCTGATCCCACCCTGCAATCCTAGCCGTCCCCTCGGAGAGGCCCGTCTTGTTTGCGAGCCGTTCTGTTGCGTGGCATATGGGGAGAGAGAGGTAGGGGGAGACTGGTGAGAGCGAGGGGAGGAGGGGGTGGAAGCCAGGCGCAATACGAGCACTGTAAATTGGACGTCTCCAGTGTGTTGTCAGCCAGGCAAGGGCCAGGGTGGGCCCCAAAAGACAAAACGTACAGTATGTCTGTGTGCCTCTATCTACAGTATCTATCTATCTACTGTATCTTTGCTTCCAAGGAACCTCTGTATGTCTGTCTGCCCTTTGCGTTCTGGAGAAGCGTTCATCTGATTAACTTCACACTTGGCGGGCACATCGCATGGGGACCCAAGGGAGCGCAGTGTCGGTCGAGGGTGATGTGGGTCGGATGACTCAAGAACTGCAACACAACCATGATGCTGGAGTTTTCAGTGCTTTACAGTGTTAACATAGAAGAGTAATGCTGCACACTGAGAGAAGCCAAGCTAATGGTTGGCTTGGTAATTCAATGTAATCTCTATGCAAACCAGCTTTAAAAGTTTTCAAGCTTTTTTTCCAGCATGGAAATTTTAAAAGCTGGTTTACTTTGATTACATTGAATCACCAAGCCAACCATTAGCTTGGCTTTTCTGTATGTGAATGAGGCATTAGTCTTGTAAATACAAGATAAATAACATGGATAAATACCTCAGGCATCCTTTAGGCATCTTGGTGAGCTACTGTATATGTCATCCATCAACGCACAAACGGGGACGGAATTCTTGGGACGGATGTCCCAAGAAGTCAACCGTTTGATTGGAAGGCGGCGCTGAAACAGCACATGTTGACTAGGGGGCGTACTATCCGGACATAACTCGAACGGCGCTAAGTCAACTGAAGCAGACTACGAAATGCTCGCTGCGACTCGCTCGTCTGACGGCTCGCTTGGCGGTGCCTCTCGTGGCTCAAGTCCGCTGTAGACGGCGTGCCTCAGTCGTTTTAACTGTTTTTTCCAGTCTCTCATTGTGAGTTGAGGAGCGAGATTAGCATTTGGATGCCTTCATCATAGAAATACTTGAAACCTACTTCAATTCTAACTCAGGGATGGTGGAGATGTAGACCAAATGGACCCGTACATCTGTACATTCCCGTAGTTAAATAACGGTCTTGCAGCGGCCAAGCCCAACCCACTCCAAACGGCCACGTGTTGGAAACAGGCACACCCCCGACAACGCTGCAAGTTGTTGCTTGGCTACCAGTAGCTAAGCGAACGTCTTGTTCCAAATGGGCATGCATTTTGAATGGGCATACTCTCCATATGGCACACCTGAAAGCCAAGGCCACTGCACTAGTACATGTCCAATATGAATACATACAAAATGCCCAAGCCACTGTTTGCTAGGCTACCGTGTTGACAAAATACTGTAATATCTCTATGGAAATGTAATAACTCTATGGACTAAAATGTCCTGATGACATCTCTATAGGAGGAAAAGCTAAGTTACTTTGAAGACAGATTCATTAGCACAAGATAGTTCCCAGTAAAAAGGAATGTGAGTTAGGATGTGTAGAATTATTATGATTATTATGATGATTGCTATTCCATACATATTTTGTGAAATGCCCATTGTGCTAGCACACATTGACAATTCCATCGCTCCCAATCATTGCTAATCGCTATTTACATTTGCCGCGGCAGCGCTCACTACACGACAGGGTTTGATTACACACTTGTGGGTGGGAGAAAAAGAATCACCCTCGGCCCACGCTGTCATAACTCCAACATAAGCTCCTAATATCTCTGCGTCCGGTGGGGGAAATAAAACTAGCGCGCGCGCTAATGGCCTTGCACTGGAAATATATCGACCTCTCAACTCCTTTCTCCTTACCGTTCGCTCATTTTTTTCCGTCTCTTTCTTTATTGTCAAAGGCACGAGACGGTGAGCTTTAAGTATATAATTTACTCCCCGAGACATGCATCCTTCGCTCATCGATTCCGTCTCAAATTCAACTTTCAGATCAGCGCAGACTCCATTAGAAAGTAATAACCCGGCGGGTCAATACGTGGCGCTGTACCAGTAATGTGTAGATTGAATGTAGGTTTATTGGAATGCGCCATTAGGTGCTGGTGAACAGGAGGGAGGGAGGGAGGGAGGAGCAGAGCAGTGGTGTAAAGCAGTGGTTCTCAACCGCGAGGCGTTGTGAGCATGTAGATCTATGTAGATAGCGTTGTGATCTATGTAGATAGTGTTGTGAGCATGTAGATCTATGTAGATCTATCTATGTTTGATCTATTTGTAGATCTATTTGCTATTTTCACAATAGAATTGTGTTATACAAAATGTAATGCCTCAACTCTTAGTGCTCGTCAGGGTGGGGGGTCCCTAGTTAAAATATGATTATTTTGGGGGTTGCGGCCTGAAAAGGTTGAGAACCACTGGTGTAAAGTAACTAAGTACTTTTACTTAAGTACTGTACTTAAGTACAGTTTTGAGGTATTTGTACTTTACTTGAGTATTTCCAGTTTTCAGTACTTTTACTTCTACTCCACTACATCTCAGAGGCAAACATTGTACTTTTACTCCACTACATTTATGTGAAAACTTTAGTTACTAGTTAATTTGCAGATATAAACTATAATATTATAAAACATACATTAATCCACTTTAGCCCTGTTTTATTCCTTGGCTATTTGAAAATAGCCGATCTACAAGCTCACATCGCGACGTGTTGTGAGCTTGTAGATCTGCTGTTTTCAAACATTTTGTGCTTTTACTTTAGGTACTTTAAGTACATTTTGTTGCCGATACTTTCGTAATTTTACTCAAGTGCATTTTGAATTCCAGACTTTTACTTGTAACGGAGCATTTCTACATTGCAGTATTGATACTTTTACTTTTTCCACCTCTGGAGCAGAGTGGGTGGAACGGGTGGTAATGGGGGTGGTGGTGGTGGGTTTCAGGGGAGGTGTCGGGAGTCGGGACATCTATCATTGGGTTCCCGTGTTCAGTCAGCGGTGATGGGAACAGAATAGGGGACAAAGCGCTCCCCCTCTAGTAAATTCATCATCTCTCCATTTTATGTCTCCTTTAACGGCCCTCTCAAGGAGGAGGCGCGCGGAGGAGACGGGGGAGAAGAACGGAGAGATGGGGAGAGGAGAGATGAGGAGTGTGTGCGTGCGCGTGTGTGTGCGTGTGTGTGTGGTGTGTGTGTGTGTGTGTGTGTGTGTGTGTGTGTGTGTGTGTGTGTGTGTGTGTGTGTGTGTGTGTGTGTGTGTGTGTGTGTGTGTGTATGCTCTGTGGGGGTCCACCGGCTAAAGTATATAAATACGTGATCCCCTGCATCAGTCTAGCCACAAATCCGAAATAAGACGTCCTTCTCTTGCTGTGTGCACGAAAGAGGGAGGGAGAGAGAGAGAGAGAGAGAGAGAGAGAGAGAGAGAGAGAGAGAGAGAGAGAGAGAGAGAGAGAGAGAGAGAGAGAGAGAGACAAACAGACAGACAGACAGACAGACAGACAGACAGACAGACAGACAGACAGACAGACAGACAGACAGAGACGGTCAGTGGTGCTGTGTAATTTAGATGCATTGGGGGGAAAGTGAAAGAACAAAGTGAAGTAAAACAAAAAAAAAGGATGTTAAAATAGAGGAGAGCATGATGTAAAGGTAATGAGGCCACAGAAGAGAATCCATCAAAAACCATAACGTGTGGCTTTTTTGAGGCTGTATCAAAACCGTACAGAAATCATTTGATGTAGTTTTATATATCACTGCACATGTCTGAACCGTCCTCTGCTCTGGACTCTTGCGTCATGCAAATGTATGATTGGCGACAGATTTATAATGGAATACCCAAAGCCCGGTTACTCTCAAACAATCTGACCATGAGAGCATATTAATATCTCTGATAGCTGTTAAAACAGCTTGCACTCACTACCATTACTGACTAGGGGATGGGAGGATACACGATATTATCATTTATCGTGATAAAAAAACACTCGCGATAATCGTATCGTGGAGATTACATTTATCGTGATATCGTCCTCCATCATGCACTGGGATCAATTCTGCAAATTTTTCACCCCAGGATAATGGATTTTGATTATCGCGATAATATTGTAAATCGTGATTTATTTTGTCACAATAATCGTAAAATGATCATATCGTCCCATCCCTATTACTGACCATTACCCAGGAAGAGAACGTGTGTTGGTGTGCAAACTTGTGTTTGTGTGATGCAGTTGTTTATGAGAAAGCAACCAGGCATGTCTTATTATGTCTACCGCATTACATAGGCATGGATCACACACACGCACATGCACACACACACACACACACGCACACACACACACACACACACACACACACACACACACACAGGTCTGGTCGTTGGTGGGATGTTATTGTTGACAAAATGGTTCTGACTTATCACACGATGAAACAGCATACCGTGGTCGCTCACACAGTGACGACACAGAGAGAGCTTTGATCTTGGACTCCTTTTTAAAAAGAGCCTCTTCCACCCATTATCTGTAGTCACTATAAAGCCACTCTTTCTCATTCAGAACTGCTGCCTCCCCAGACCTGACAGGGTAATAATGCCCCCGAGGTAGAATTGTTTCAAAGGTGTTCAGAGGATGTTCGCTCTCACTTCACACATGCACGCACGTAGGCTTGCACGCACGCACACACACACACACACACACACACACACACACACACACACACACACACACACACACACACACACACACACACACACACACACACACACACACACACACACACAGCGACACATCCCATAGCGACTCATTGGTTGACTGTGATAGAGCAAGTTTACAGGACAACAAGCATGTTTTTTGGGATGTGTAGCATCCATTAAACTGGTCTGGAGAGGACCTAATAACTCCCGCTGTTGTGTTTATAGTCTTGAAGTTGTGTGCTTATTTTCTGCTGGCTTCTGTTGTATAAGACATTATAGGCCATTGGTTCTCAAAGTGGGGTCGGGGGACCCCCAGGGGTCCTTGGGGAGGTGCCAGGGGTTCCCCAGCAAAATGTGTTAATATAGCGTCACAATAATTGTAACCACTTTAACCATTATATACTTTGGTTATTCAAAAATAGCAGATCTACAAGCTCAAAGCGTGGCACAAAGTAGAGAAAAAAAAACGTGCAAATACGTACAAATGTTTGAACGTTATATATTTTTAAAGCGAAAACTACCTTTGCTTCTGGGGATCCCTGGCACAAACCCTTTTTAAATTAGGGGTCCACAACCAAATACCAGTATCAATTTGGGGGTCCTTGACATGAAACAGTTTGAGAACCAGTGGTATAGGCTTAAGACAGTGTTGCTTGCTGGTGAGCGCCACCGTCATGCATTTGAAGTGGCATCAGATACTGTGCCTTTTTTTTTTTAATTGTGAAGATTCACAACTTCAGAAGAAGTTGTCCGTTTTTTCTTTTTTAATTACTGCATACATTTGATTCACAGAAAACTGCAGCATGGATTGATTAGTCGAACATTCTAGTGCAAGTCACAGATCTATTGACATACTGTACACACTACACACGCTTGCAAAAACATGCAAACTGCATCCAAGCTCTTCCCTTGCCTTCATCAACCTTCATATCCCTCCATAATTAGATCGGGCTGCTCACAGCGAAAGATATACAGCCAGGTGACTTTATTTATTTTCTTGTTTTCTTTTTTTTCTGGGCGGGGGAAGGGGGGCGGGCAGGGGGGGTATTCGGCGTTCTGAAGTGTGGCTTCAGCGGCTCCAGTCATTTATTAGCTGGATTCACCTCACCACTCCCTCACCTTATCACAAACTGCTGGGAGCAGGTTAACACCACACATCTAATTGACAGAATATTTATGCGTTTACGCCGTGAATGCTGTGTGCGGGCTGCCGGCGGGGTTGTTGACGCGTTGAAGAAGCACTGGGGAAGACAGATTTGTTTTTCATGCTACAGTGCATCCTAACTTGTGGTATTTGAATGTTTCTCCTGTTTGTTTGGGGAGTTTTTTAGGGGGGGTGGGGTTCCTTCTAAATGTTGTCTTGGACCAAATGTAACCGAGCTGAATTTCTACACTGCAAAATTGTTGTTGATCTGCCATTTGTGGCTAATGGTTCACCCAAATCATGGATTCTGGGGTTCAAGTGGTTAATCTCCATAACATCCATCATTATCATTAAAGTGCCTACACACACTGTAAAATCCTGACTGTAATATAGGACGTTTTCAGGTTATGGAAGGTTCTGGGTTAGTCTTCGTAGTTGCAGAGCCAGGATATGTTTGAAGTTGGAGCTCCACGCATATTTAGCTCATTGTTTTTGTAGTTTTTTGTAGCTGACGATTACACGATTCACATGCGAGAGAGGAGGAGACCAAGGAAAATATGGAGAGAGATAAAGATCCACTGAACTGTTCTGTTCAATGGATGACTGCTACTTGCCCCTCAAAAGGAATGACCGATCGCTTACATTACCCGCTATGGAATGTTACCCTCATTTCAGAATGCCTAGTAATACTTAATATTAATGCAAATGCAGTGTAGTAAGTAGTGCATTTCTCTACACTGACAGTAATATTGTAATGTAACTTTAAAATGACGAAATAGTGTGTGTGTGTGTGTGTGTGTGTGTGTGTGTGTGTGTGTGTGTGTGTGTGTGTGTGTGTGTGTGTGTGTGCGTGCGTGCGTGTGCGTGCGTGTGCGTGTGCGTGCGTGTGTGTGTGAAGGTCCTGCTGTTGTGAGAACATGCATCCAAAGAGGATGTCTTTGCGTGTCTTTTTCCCCCCTATAATGCAGGAAAAGGTTTTGCTGAACACGCACACTCTTCTTTTAGCACTGTACTGCTCCTGCTACTATGCTGTGTAGTGACAAAGTTATGCACGCATCCATTCCTGTCAGCCACACAAATACAGTCATCCATGCCTTGCTGAAGGGTACCTCCACAGCAGCTATTGGACAGACGTTGGGAGAGTCGAGCTAAAGACAGCGTTGTCTCGAGCTCACTGAGGCTCACTGAGGCTCACTGGGGCGGTAGTGGCTCAGGGGTAGAGTGGCCGGATGGGAACCGTGAGGTTCCCGGTTCGATCCTGGGCTCCCCCAGAGTTGTTGTCGAAGTGTCCTTGAGCAAGACGCTGAACCCCTAATGGCTCCCGATGTGCAGATTGGTGACTTGCATGGTTTCCTCTGCCATCAGTGTAGGAATATGTGTGTGAATGGGTGAATGTAATGCACAATCTATGTAAAGCGCTTTGGATGAAAAGCGCTATATAAATGCACCATTTACCATTTCTCTAACACAGTGGTTCTCAAACTATGGGTTGGGACCCCCAGATTATTTTATCTACACATTTCTAAAGTGACAATTTAAGGACTTTTTAATACCTCTAAAATGAAAAATTAACCTTGGCTAAATTGTCAAATATTAGAGGCAAAAATTGTGAAAATAGCAGATCAGACAGCTTTGCTAAACAGCAAAGGTATCCTTAAGAAAGCGCAGCAGCGATTGTACTTTCTGAGGCGCCTCAGGAGATTTGGCCTGAGCACCAAGGCTCTTGTAAATTTCTATCGCTGTACCATAGAAAGTGTTTTGACAGGATGCATCACAGTGTGGTTTGGTAACGTGACTGTTCAAGACAGTAAACAGTTACAGAGAATTGTGAAGAGAGCTGCCAAAATCATTGGCACAGAATTACCACAGCTACACACAATCTATAACACACGCTGTAAGAAAAAGACAGAGAACATCTTAAAGGACAGCAGTCATCCCGCCCATTCCCTGTTCTATCTCCTCCCATCCAAAAAACGTTACCAGAGCATCTCATCGCACACCACCCGTCTCAGTAATAGTTTTTATGCTCAAGCAATCAGGTTGCTTAACGAAGAGATGAATGCGAGACGTAGGTAGTCATGTGCACTGTACGCAGTTTTTAAACTGTACACTGTTACACTGTATGGTTTTTGTTGTTTTTGGGTTGTCTTGGGTGACTTGTTGTTGTCTTGTTGTTGTGGGTTGATGTTTTTGTGTGTAATAAGGCTGAGAGTGCTCCTGGCACAAGCATTTCATTGTATGTCTGTACCTGTATGGATATGCATGTGACTAATAAACCTGAACCTGAAACCTGAACCTGATCTACATGCTCACAACGCCTCGCGAACCGTGTACAAAATGTAATGCTTCAACTCTTAGTGCTCGTAGGGTGTAGGGTTCCCATGCAGTTAAAATATGATTATTTTGGGGGTTGTGGCCTGAAAAGCCAGTGACACTCAGTGTGGGGTCTCTGGGGACCCCCAGGGGTACTTGAGGTGGGTTGAGGGAGTCCTCATTAAAATGAGGTTTAACAGTTGAAACCCATAAAGCCCCATTTTATTTTTCGTCTATTTTCCAAAAATGTTGACACACCATCTTCTCTCATGGGGTTCCCTGGTGGCACAACAGCTTTTCAAATGGGGATCTGTGGCCAAACACGTGTCGAAATGGGGGTCCTTGACGTGAAAATGTTTTGAGAGCCACAGCTCTAACCTTGTCGTACAAGGTGCACACACATATCCAAATGTGCCCATATGCGTGCTCACACACACGCACAGAAATAAGCACACGCGCACGCACACACTCATCTGCCATCCTTGGCAGCTTGATGTTTGCTTTAAAACCCTTGTTGCCAACAGATGGTTTCCCAGCTAGGGAACAGTCGCGGTGTCATTAGCCAGTAGCGGGTGACAGGGTGTGTATCCGGATCCGCGTCCACAGCCCTGTGTGTGACTGGCGCTGGGATGGGTTGGGGTGGGGGGATGGGGGGGGCGGTGAAGTGAATCCCCCGGATGCGGAGGGTAGTTAATCGAATTTCTCACCGTCCTCCACTCGAGCGCGTCCCCGCCGCAGAGAGAGAGATTACGCCCCGCGCCCTCTCGCCGGCGCCGCCTGCCAAAAAAATCTCTGTTTATCAGCTCGCCCAGGCAATTTCAGATGCACCCTAAAGAGGCCGGGCCACGGCGCAGCATGCCCCGCCGCCTTATCCACCCAGTTGTCTTACCGTAATCTTGTCTGGAGGTGTGTGCATCCCCGGGACGCTCAGATCCACATTTTCCACGCCTGTGTGTGCAGAGCAGGCCTAGTGGCCGTGTCTGGAACAGAAACAAACAAACAGAAAAACACAAAAAAAAGGGGTGTTTGGGGGTGTTTGTCGTAATAGCGGGATAGGAAGAAAGAACGGGAGAAGAAAACAGAGGAGAGGAGAGGAAAACATGAAAAAGAACCGGGATAAAATGGCTAGGGAAAGCACAAGCTTTGTCGTTGATAAGGCCCACACACACACACACACACACAGACACATGCGCACGCACACCGTATCTGCTCAGCCGCACATTCTCTCGCTAACAAAACCACAGCAATAATTGGGTGAGCCAATCTCTCTCTCTCTCTCTCTCTCTCTCTCTCTCTCTCTCTCTCTCTCTCTCTCTCTCTCTCAAACACATGAACATGAACTTGAGAGGAGACGAAGGGAAAAAAAACGCCTCTGCAGTAGTTGCAAGGCATCATGGTACAACAGGTCAGGGTTCACGAATCCAGGTGTGTGTGTGTGCGTGCGTGCATACGTGCGTGGCTGCGTGCGCGCGCGTGTGTGTGCGTGCGTGCGTTGTGTTTGCGTGGGTAAAGGAAGCCACTGGGCTAGAAACGATGAATCAGTGGAATGTGTTGTGGTTAATGATGGGTGTGCGTGCATCTCCGCTAGTAGGAGAGGCATATTGAATGCGTCCTGACCCCAGAGGTTAACTCTTTGGCGAGAAGGAGAGGAGCAGAAGAATGCCCGGAGGAGCCTATCGATTCGCAATCACTCATCTCTCCGTTGGCCTTCCTTATCTCTCGCTCAGACGCCCGGCTCAAAGCACGCATTTGATTTCTCTCCCCGCATCACGTCTCTCTCGCTCGCTCTCTAGCAGGGGCGTCACAAGGGGGGGAAAAGTGGTACTGAGTTACTAGGGCCCAAGGTTGGAGGGGCCTTAATTATTTTATACTGATACAGATATACAAGCTCACAGCGCGGCACCGAGTGCTGCGTTACGAGCTTGTAGATCTGCTATTTTTTAAAAGTCGTGAAAACATTTGTGCAAATCTTTGAATTTATGTATTTTTTTAAGCGAACATTTGTAACTCAAATTTTGCTTCTGGGGGGTCCCTGGAACTAAATATTTTGAGATGGGAAACATCCTTAGAAGGATTTGACACAAACTTTCACGATTGTAAAAAAATAGCAGTCCTACAAGCTCGTAGCGTGGCACTTGGTGCCGCGCTATGAGCTTGTATGTCTGCTATTTTTCAATAGTTAAAGCACAAAATAATGCGTAATAATGCATTCCCAGTCAATAAATCCTTGTACTCATGGCCCAGAGTTTGGTGCGACACCCCTGCTCTCGCTCTTTCTCTAATACACTCTCTCTCTCTCTCTTACTCATTTCCCCCTCCGATTCCTCCCCCTCCGATTCCAATGTTCTCTTCATTCCTGTAATCTCCGCCGCAGTTCGCGAAAACAATTTCTGCGTGGGCCCGGCCGTCCCCGAGACGATTTGACAGCTCTGTTGAATTCGGTAACGCTAAAAGGGGAGGGGAAGTGTTGTTCTTTATTCTTTAGGTTGACAATGCAACATAACGTCCGCCCTCTTTCCCCTTGTCCTAATGCCGCCTTTTGTTCCGGTGAAAAGGAGTAAAGCTAGCCGGCTTAATAATTTCATATTCCATCCCAGACGCATTTTTGAAAGAGTGATAATTGCCGGGCAGAAGGCGGTTCGGCGTGACGCAATAGGTGCTAATCCATTTGCTATGCTAAGATGACGCAATGGAGAGGTAATGTGTGTGTGTGTGTGTGTGTGTGTGTGTGTGTGTGTGTGTGTGTGTGTGTGTGTGTGTGTGTGTGTGTGTGTGTGTGTGCGCGTGCGCGCGTGTGCGTGCGTGTGTGTGTGTGGTGGGGGGACTTTTACTCTTCTTTTGACTTAACTCAATGCTGCTTTAATGTGATTGATCTGGTCACTTTTTGCTAAATGTTTCCTGTATCTGTCACTCTTTTCACTTTCCCTTGCTTTTCCTCGTTTAGCTTGCTCTCCTTGTCTCTCTGTCACTCCCCTCTTTTGTCTCTGTCTCTCAGCACCCTCCGGATGCCCCTAACCAAGCAGCCATCATTACTTCACTTATGTCATTAAAGCTAACAGTGTGTTGTGATGCTGGGCTGAATCTGCCTCATTACCACACACACACACACAAACAAATGCATGCGCATGTGTGCGCACACACACAAAGTCACTGCTCTGCCACTGAGCTATCGAGCCACGGTATTGGAGTAAGAAGTATGGGGTGCTTCAAGTGCCCTTTTAAAGTCATCTGACAATGGCACAACGATTACGTTGGAAATGAGAAGGTTAGACCTTTAAGTTCCAATTAATCCACCCGTGCACTCTCCCAGCGTAAGGCTAAACCAACGTGTGTGCTCCCTAAGGACTGGCGATAATGTTCGACAAATTTAAGAAGCCACTCGACCACACGAAATAGACAACAACCTCCGCTCCTTCTGGGGCCTGTTCAGTGGTCTGACAGCTCGGGACTGTGCTCAGCTCTCACCACTGTCACTTTCTCAAGCTCCGCTCGGTGTGCCTCTGTACACGTGGACCTTTTTTGTGCTTAAATGGCTTTCCGAAGAGCCCTGTAAAACAAGGACACCCTTCCACGATTGGAGAGGACGTCAGGCCCAACCATCCACACACACACACACAGTGCATGAACAAAAGGGGCCATCGTTATGCTATAGGCCACATGAGCATTAGGGTACAGCTCCGACAACGTTTCAGTGCACTAAATGCATTGACATTTTGCGTGGCTCCAACCGGCACAATGGGAGAGAGGCCC
The DNA here is from genome assembly GCF_963921795.1 of Nannobrachium achirus. Lineage (NCBI taxonomy): Eukaryota > Metazoa > Chordata > Actinopteri > Myctophiformes > Myctophidae > Nannobrachium > Nannobrachium achirus. The sequence goes on from NC_137815.1 coordinate 49,265,992, forward strand.
ACAGGACGTTGGATGTATCTTGTGAATATTTAAATGTCACATGAGACTAGCGTGAGTTATTAAGAGAAAAGGCCCATTTCAAAGAGGGAGAGAGAGAGAAAGAAGCGAGCGAGCGAGCGAGGGAGATACAGATGCCTTTTGTATAGTCTCTGGTTCTGCGACATCTGTTATGGATTGTTTCATACGCAATGACCTTCAAGCCTACTTAGAAAGAAAGGCAAGGAGATAAAGACGAGTGCATCTCATTTCACAATTTATTTCGCCTTTCCTCCTCGTGAATGCCATAGGCAGGTTTTTCTTTTTTCTTTCTTTTTTTTTAGTTACACGAAAGGCTGATGGCCACAAATCACCCCGTCATCCTACATCGACCAGGTGGAACGTCTCTAAAGATCACCCATAATGCTGTGCTCTGAATGATTATGAGAGGCGTAATAGTGAATCGTAAGCGGCATTCTGTAACTTCAAACTGAGTTTTTTTGTTTTTAAGATTCTTTTTTTGGGGGGGCTTTTATGCCTTTATTGATAGGGCAGTAGAATGACAGGAAATGGGGAGAGAGTTGGAGAGTGACACACGGCAAAGGTCGTGGGGAGCGGGAATTGAACCGGCGACACCGCCAGGCATCCATGCCTATGTGGCAATGCCTAAGTGGTATGCGCCTGGACCAGTAGGCCAGCGGGCGCCCCTCAAACTAAGATTTGTAATAAAATAAAATATGTTTCTTTTATTCATTTATGTTATGATGATACAATTAGATTTTTACCCCCTTGCACTGCTACAGTCTGGTCACCAGAGAAGAAGCCATGGTTGACACTGTACGTTTCAGCAAAATATTAGTGTACATCCCATTAGCCCTTAGATTAACAAAGGAGTCCTTACAGGTCTAACTCTGACCATAATTTGCACACATTAGTAATCCATTTATATACTCACAGAGTTATAGGGGTCCTTGGAATTAAAAGGTTTGAGAACCACTGATATGTTGCCTGATGGCTCTACCAGCACAAAGGATTAGTCTGTGTCTGCAAGGTGCTCCTCATCCCCGCTAGCTTGTGGTAGAGAGGTTGGGAGAGGTTCATCGATGACGATTTGAACGTCTTTGTAACTGAATGTAACAATTGACCCAGTCCATTTTTACATCGACAGAGTGACTGTGTTTCTAGACCAGGGGTTCTCAAACCTTTTTAGGCCGTGACCCCCAAAATAAACATATTTGAACTGGGGACCCCCACCCTGACAAACACTTGGAATTGTAGGTATTACATTTAATGTGACTCGGTTCCACAGATAAGCAGGCGTTGTGACTTGTGAGCATGTATATCGGCTATTTTCACAATGTTCGCCTCTTGCTTACTTAATATTTGACAATATTTGGCCTGTTTGTCTTGAAAGTCCTTAAATTGTCACTTTATAAATGTGCAGATACCCTGTATGTTGGTTTGTTTACCATTGAGTGAGACATTTTTTTAATATCATCATCTGGGAACCCCACTTGGGGTCCCGACCCCAAGTTTGAGAACCACTTTTCTAGACCAATGTCATGTGAGTTGTTTTGACATCCCAGTGCGTTGAGAGCCACCATTCTAGACTTTTTTCTTTTTTCGTTGTTTTTACCAAGCGACAAACTCTTCATGCACACCATCTGCACCTCAGAAATGCACAGGAGTCACCTCTCCTCTCCTCTCCTCTCCTCTCCTCTCCTCTCCTCTCCTCTCCTCTCCTCTCCGTCCATATAGCGCCGAATGCCAAGCAAACGATAAATGCAGCTCAATAAAACAATGGCGCTGCTGCTGCTTCACGCGGCGCTGTACGGTACAGTATAGCAGCATTGAACGCCTCTGCGCCAGATGGTTCTCTAGCTACTTGGACCATGAACAGGTCCCCGCTGCCGTGACCTTGGCTGCGGAGAAGAACACAATCACATATTGCTATCACAGCGGTGTAGGCAGAAAAGAAAAAAGAAAAAAACACTTTGTCATGTATTGCTGTGGCAGCCTCCATTGGGGCAGGACAATGGAGAGTGCATTAACAGCCGCTGTCTGCTGTCCCAGTGGAGGTGTCAACTTCATGGCACTGTGTTTAGCCCAGCAGCACGACCTTGTCTTGGAGCACACCGCCTATTAATTAGCTAGCCGCGGGGCCGCGCGCGTGTGTGTGTGTGTGTGTGTGTGTGTGTGTGTGTGTGTGTGTGTGTGTGTGTGTGTGTGTGTGTGTGTGTGTGTGTGTGTGTGTGTGTGTGTGTGTGTGTGTGTGTGTGTGTGTGTTGGGTGTGTGTGTGTGTGTGTGTGTGTGTGTGTGTGTGTGTGTGCGCGTGCGTGTGCAGGTGGCGTGATGGCTGGCCGGGGGGGGGGGGCAGCAGCCTTCCTGTCTATAGATAATCAATGCGACTGGATGGGGGACTGGAGACGAGGAAGGTGGGTGGGGAACGAGAGGAAGGTGAGAGGAGGAGGAAGAGGTTGGCGGTGGCACGAGGCGCTCCGGAGCCAGGTTTCTGTGTGTGTGTGTGTGTGTGTGTGTGTGTGTGTGTGTGTGTGTGTGTGTGTGTGTGTGTGTGTGTGTGTGTGTGTGTGTGTGTGTGTGTGTGTGTGTGTGTGTGGGTGCATGCATCATGCATCTGAGAGGCGTGTTCTCTGACGACACTAAAGAGCCGCTTGAGTGATGTGCCATTATCTCGTTGGTCTCTCTCTCTCTCTCTCTCTCTCTCTCTCTCCCTCCCTCCTCCCTCCATTGTGTGCCATCTCTCCTGTGTTTCTGCTTCGTGGGCGCCGATGATGATGTGCATTGTCAGGCTTCACAGTTCATAACTCTGTCTATCTCTTCCCTCTTCTTCTGGTCTTTCCTTCTCTCTGTCTCCACCCTCTCTCTGCCCTTGGCTAAGAGTCTACAATACAATGTACCTGTTCTCATGCTGGGCTGGGGACTGACTCTCCTCCGCTTTGCTTTGGTCTTCTATAGTAAGCGTCCTGTCGAGCCCCCCACTGGGTCCAGACATTTACAGTAGTGAGTCCTGGCCCCCAATGTGGACTCCCTTTCTCCAGTGGTGGAAACAGTACTTGTGTGTTTTACTTAAAGGAGTAGTTCACCACTTTTCAACCTGTCTTCATATAATAGGTCCTCACTAATGTTCATGATAAAACATCACAATTTTTTTCTACTGAGTCCAAGTCTCCTTATGAGAGCTGTGGGAAGTTCAGAATCCATCGTCTTGTGACATCATCATTTTCCCAAAAAAAAAATGTAATCAATATTTTTGAAAAAAATATTTAGATTTTTAATATCGCAAGAACAATGGCTTCCACTTTAAAATTGCAACTTTTCAGGAATAGAAAGCCTGCAGTTTCTATAAGCTGGATTGGTAATCGATGATGTCACAAGACTATGGGTTTTTGACCAGCCCACAGCCCGCCTCTGAGAAAAAGAAGAAAAAAAAAAGAAAAGCTATTTTTGAGTGAGGACCAATTATATGAACATAGGTTGAAAAGTGGTGGAGTGCCCATTTAAGTAAAAGTATCAATACATGTAGAAATACTCTGTCACAAGCAGGCCTAGAATTTCATCGTTTTAGGGGCACGGCCATTTGGCCTTTGGTGGTGTCAATTATTTTAGGGCACAAAGGCCAAATGCTAGGGCAGGAAGGCCATCAAATAAAACAAAGTTTAGTCCATTGAAATAATTAATTGAATTTAAGGGTGAAGGATGATTTTGAAATGTAGACTATCTGAAGTGAAAAGAATCTCAGCCCTGCACAAATCAAATAGTAAGTAAAGCTGAGAGGGAAGGCGTAGATAGAGCAATTTATAACCCATTTTCCAAAATTGCTTTAAAAGTCAAGTGTAATTATTGTTATTATTTCCATCTCTGAACTTTTGTCTACTTCCTTACCTTCTTCACTTCTACTTTTTCCAAATGATGGCTTTGAACTTTACAAAGCACAAAAGATAATTAGAGACAGTGAGAAGAATTGTCACATTGACATCATCAGTATTCATTGTCTTAAAAAACCTGGACTCTTTATTAGACTGTTAATGTCAGTGTTAATAGAGCTGCTAGACGTCATTTACACATCCTACTTGGTTCCTGTTTTTTCCCCCCATTCTGAATTCCCATAGACTTTTTTTCATATTGCATCATATAAGAACACAAACAAATGATCTCAGCAGTTTGACTCATATGGATATGAAGAAACAACTGATGGTGACAAAACGCTAATGTTACTGTCGCCGAATTAGTTACATTTTTGCCAGAGATAGACTGTATCAAATATTAGTGACTGACTACAGAGCCACCTCCCCGACAATATCGTGGAGACAGTTTGTATATTTTTGGACCACAATGCTTATATGAGACGATTTTAAGATGACTCAATGTTATTCTCCATAGAGAAATTACTTCTGGGAACCAGGGGATGCAAGTGACGCCATGACTTTGTTACTCTATGTCGAAGGGCATTTGAGAAACCAAACTGTTAAGTTAAAATCACATTATGGAGCTCATTCCAATGAGAATACCCCTTATCCCTAAACCTTTTTGACATTTTTAACTTTTTTTTTTAATATTTCAAATAGCTGATCTACAAGCTCACAACGTTTCGATGTACATCGGCTTTTTGATGTATTTTAAAATGTTTTTCAAAATAGTAAAAAGAAAAGAGGCAAAGAAGTTTATAGCGATAAGGGGTAAGACATGGATAAAGATATAGCTGAGAATCTCAACAAAAGACACCGTTGTCTACATGACAAGAAAGAGACACTGGTGTCTACACATTGACAAGAAAGAGACAGAGGAGAAAGTGGTACAGTCAGCTGGGGCATTAAGGCCACTGTGGCCTCAGGTCATGCCATTGTTTTGAGAGGCACAAGGCCAAACTGAGGGGCAACGGCGGCCATGGCCTTCATTCATTCAGTAAGTATAAGTCCGGAATTGAAAATGTATTCAAGTACGCAAGTATTGGCATAAAAATATACTTTAAGTACCAAAAGTGCTCATTATGCAGAATGTCCGTTTTCAAATGTATAGAAATGCATTGTGAGCTCGTAGGTCGTCTATTTTCGAATGACTGAAATGTACATAGTTATTTTGTGTGTATATAGGTTTGAAGTGGTTAATGTATGTTTTGTAATAATAATCAAAATCCACAAAGTAACTAGTAACTAAAGTTCTCAAATAAATGTAGTGAAGTAAGTACAACATTTGGACTGAGATGTAGCGGAGTAGAAGTAAAAGTATTGGAAATAGGAAGGAACTACTCAAGTAAATGTAGTTAGTTTCTTTCCACCACTGCCTTCCCCTCCTCCTCCCTGTCTCTGCCTCCTCCTTTTCAGCATCTGCCTTCATCAGGGTTGGACCTTTAACTAAAAACCAGCGAGCATACTGTAATTACTCCTGTTTAAACGTCCTTACACCGGCCGCCTGTCTGTTTGTGATTGATTCGAATATTTCACTGATTACTTTTAAGGCGTTTCAATGGCCTGCCGTCTAATTGCATTTGTGAGTTAGATTAACCCCTTATGAGATGAGCCCGTGTGCTGCCTGGTCCTCGGCAGGAACCCGCTGGTTGTTCCTGAGTGGAGGCTGAAGACAGAGGGTTTATCGGCCAAGCGAATTTCGTAGCATGTAAATACAAAAATCTACCTCACGTTATGTCAATCACGTTTTCACACTGACATTGCCGCCGTTTCGTATTTATTTTTGGACCAGGGTTGATTTATTTTTATTTTTTTCGATTTTCACAACTGTCGCCACTGGGTCCCTTGCACTCTCTCTCTCTCTCTCCTCTCTCTCTCTCTCTGGCCTGAAAAACGTTTTTTTGCGGATTTCGGGTTTTCAAAACGTAAAAACACAGCCGTGTGCAACCAGCCTGAGTGTGCCTTTGCTGTCAGGGCCCCTCCATCCTGGAATGACCTGCCTGAGGAGCTCACCCTTGATAAATAGCTACGCATCTTATTTTAGCTAACTTCTTAAAACATACTTTTATCAGAAGGTCTTTGATTCCCTTAATATTTGTCATTATTTCATTATTATTATGTTGTAGTTGTTGTTCAGTCAGATGCTAGGTTTGATGTGTTGCTTGTTGCTTTATTTGTTTTCTTGGCACTTCATTACTTGATCATTTGCGCGTGTTCGTACAATTTACTGAGTCGCTCTGCAATTAGGGATGGACGTTTGTGGATTATTATTTGTGGTACAATCTGAGTTCACGCTTGTTGTTATATTTACATTTGCATATAACTACAAATGAGCACACAGCAACTGTATAGGGGCAAGCTTGCCCATTGTTGATGGAGTTATCGCACAGGCATTGCTCAGCTCAGTTTTTCTGTACCCAACAGAGGCAGGGTTATTGTGTGGGTGAAATGCATTCCCTTCCCCTCTCTGCCTCTGTCTGTCTGTCTGTCTGTCTGTCTGTGTGCCCAGTATTGATTTTGACAGGGAGTTTGGATTTAGTTTTAGTCATAGCCTTATGTAATTTAGTTTTAGTCATACTTTAGTCATCTGAAATGTTTTAGTTTTGGTCTAGTTTTAGTCGACTAAACATCATGAGATTTTTGACGACTAAATAAGTCTGTATTTTGGCGGGCCTTGATGGCATCTTAATGGCTGATTTTACTCTTGGTTGCATGCTGAAAATAGCTGATCTACAAGCTCACAACGCATCGCGGAGCTTGTAGATTTGCTATTTTCAGAACGCAACACCCGAGTTTAACCAAACATAAAATGTCTTGTCTTTTAGTTCTACTGGATCCCTTCTCCACTAGTCCGTGCCTGACATTTTAGTCTAGTTTTTATTTGTCCACGAAATTGTCAATATATTTAGTCATAGTTTTAGTCATCTTAGCTCACCCGTTGCCCCCTCCTCTCCTCCTTAGGGATGGGACGATAAGCGATATTATCGTATATTGTAATAAAAAACACTCACGATAATCGTATCGTGGAGATTTAATTTATCGTGATATCGTCCTCTGTCATGCACTGGGATCAATTCACCTTTTGTTTGCGTAGCTGCATATCCGGTACCACTTAAACCCTCTATTTGTAAAACGTACTTATAATATACGTACTTGATACAGTCTTTTTTTTAAACTCTCTACCAAATCTCTTTGCCAAAAAATAGCCAATCTACAAGCGTTGCGACGCATTGTGAGCCTGTAGATCTGCTATTTTTTGGCAAAGAGAAAAGAATCGTGATGTGAAAATGTCATATTGTCCCATCCCTACTCCTCCTCTCTCCCGCCCCGTCACCCCCTCCTCTCCTCCTCTCTCGCCCCCATCACCCCCTCCTCTCACCCTCTCTCGCCCCGTCGCCCCCTCCTCTCACCCTCTCTCGCCCCCGTCGCCCCCTCCTCTCCTCCTGGACGCAGAGCCACGCTGGCGCTGCCAGGGTCACCAGGGGCACCGGCAGGCCACAGGAGAACCATTACCTGCCTGCCAGGCTGCTTTAGCAGGACAGCTGCTCCTGTAAACCATCTCGCCCACAGGCCTGCCAACGGCCACAGGGAGGGGGCCGCACATGGCCTGAACGCTGGCTATAAGTGCCATGTGTTACAGAGAGAGAGAGAGAGAGAGAGAGAGAGAGAGTGTGTGTGTGTGTGTGTGTGTGTGTGTGGATGTCCTTCACCAGTAAGAGCAATTGGAGGGAGATGTAACGAATGCTAATGCAAGTGAATCACCATTGTAGTGAGTGACATGGGCTGGCCATCACACACACAGTGTGCATGTGCGTCTCATGTGTGCCTGCATTTTGTCACTGGCAGAAACCTTGTATCTCCAAGTTTCACATGTGTACGTTTTTGCGTAAAGCAAAGCCCTGCTTCATCATACAAGACTGTCGCACAAAACTAGTGAAAATGGCAGATCTACAAGCACTTGTAGATCGGCTGTTTTCACTATTTTAAATCATTTTTAAAATGATGAATACAAAACGAACGGTTTTGGACATACAGGGTTTCCACCCGACAACGACGGTTTGTTTGCGTGTCTTTTTGAGAAAAGGGTTACGTTGTGCATTTACACGTGAAAACTTTATCTCTCTCTCACACACGTTCATACTGTACACAACGTGTGTGCCTGCGTATTATTTAAATGTGTTTGTGTGCGTGTGTGTGTGCGCGCGTGCGCCCACAACCCAACACTGCAGCAAACAAACGCTGCTGAAATCGAGTGAAGGGAGAGAAAGAGAGTGGGGCGAGGGAGCCAAGGTTAACTACAGCAACCCGCTGACGGGTTGTGCATTTTAATGAAGGCTTGAGCAAACACTCGCCAATTCCCTTAAATGGCCTCCCTGATGGATGACAGGAACCAATGTTGTCTATTTTTCTTCTCAAGAGGAACTTTTGTACGAGTGGCGCTTGTGTTTGGACACAAAGGACCAGAGAAGCCAAAGAGTCCCTACTCCTGAAAGCTTTATTGACTCCTGGCAGTAGACTAGTGGTTCACAGAGAGAACCCAGCTGACTTCATTTACATGCCTGCTGGATGCATTTAGAATGTACAGGTAACCAACCATAATCGCCAAACTACACTCAGACCAAAAGGAAAAGAATACTGACAAATATCATATTGCTATGTCTTCTATGTTATTCTATTACATTCTACACCGTTCTATTCTAGATCTAAAAGCATACATATCATACATATCTACAATCTTGTATGTCCAAAACCGTTTCATTTTCATTATTATTGTGAGCTCGTAGATCGTCTATTTCTTTTTTCTATCAGTAAAGGTATTGATAGTACTGCACATACTGTAGAGAGACAGGGAACAGGGAGTGAGAGATGCTGAGTGACACGCAGCAAAGGTCGTCAGGATCGGGATTCGAACCCACAACGCGCCGTCCAGCCGCATTAGAGCATATACGTGGTATGCGCTGCAACCGCTAGGCCAGATCGTCAATTTCCCCAACCCAAAAGAGAGATTAGACATTTGCCCGGGACCCAAACTAGTGAAAATAGCAGATCTACAAGCACACAACGTGTTGCTTTGCACCACATTCTGAGCTTGTAGATCAGCTATTTTCACAACTTCTTAAACATTTGTTTTCTAATGAATTGAATTTCTTTGTTATGTCTTAGTTTGTCTTTAATTCGTGAAGATTTATATTTTTTTCTTTTTGGTAAAAAATGTAGGAAACAAATCATTAAGGGATATTTACTTGCAACCCATATACATTGGTCCGCGACCCAAATATGGGTCCCAACCCAGTGTTTGGGAACCAGTGCTGTATACTGCATCCATGTCTACTGTCTACTGAACACAATACACCTCCTATACTACAGTATACACCAGGGGTTTTAGAAGTGGGTGACGGGGCACCCTTGGGTGCCGTGACGGCAGTCCAGGGGTGCCGCAAGATCATTTGACAATATTTGGAATTTATGTGGACACCTGAAAAAATAATTAGTATCATTTTAAACTTGAAGTACAAAGTTATTTTCAGTCAGTTCTAACCAAAATGGCAATTATCTCAACGCTTTCCTCGCAACATAATCACTAAAATATCGCCACTGTCGGCAAAATTGCCTGGTTTCTCATTATGTCCTTCTATGGAGGAATATAACATGCATGTTGCATTCTGCATTCCATAAACTATATTTAGCAATTGTGTCAACAATTAATCAATGATGATTGCTTGTTGAGGTTGACAACTATCGATTATGGAAATTCCTTAACGTGTCCATCTCTAATTCTATTCCATTCCCTTTGAACCCATAAGGATTATGACAGCTGTTGTTTCTATGTGTGCGCACACGCGTGTGTGTGTGAGACAGAGAGAGAGAGACACACACACACGCACGCACGCACACAGCGGTGGTGTGGCTGCGAGAGGCTAAGAGAGAGAGAGAAAGAGAGAGAGAGTCACCTCCCTTTTTCCTCTCCTGTCATGAGAGCACTTCTCTCTAATGGGCAGAGAGCGATCAGTTGTGTCAGAATTCATTAAACCGGCCAGCCACTGAGTGGGAGCTGTGGAGCATTGTACGTGACAGGAGAGATGTCTCTGACCAGAGAGAGAGAGGAGCAGTGGCGTCAGTTCAGAAAAGGCTAAGGTATGGCAACATGACTGGTGTCTTGCACGCGCGCCTGCAAGAACAGTCATGTTGCCATACCTTAGCAACAGGTATGATACATTTATTTTAAGAAGTACATTTTATTTTTCCCCCCGTATCTACGGTTTCTTGGGCTGGATATGGCAGCCTGGAACGGTTGTTCAAGTGCAGCTAAACTTGGCATGTTAGTAAACGTGCCACAATTAACAATAATGCATTGCACCTGCGCAGCTGACCTGCAGAACCTGGGAATATACCATTTTGTCAAGATGGGGAGAATACAATTATAATACCTTGTTAAAGTGACCATTTTGTAAAATTTTGCATTTGTAGTTATTTTACTGTAATTCAACAACATAATAACCAGCACAGATAGACAAAGAGACATTCATGGATTTATATTTAAAAGTAACTTTTGTTTTCCCCCCTGGTATGGCAGCTGCATACCCCTGCCATACCCAATTGACGCCCCTGGAGAGGAGGGGGGAGGGGGGCATGGAGAGTGAGATATAAAAAGAGAGAGTGAGAGGGGGGGAACCTCAGTCACCTCGTAGCTGCCCACTCCACTGGGCTGCTAGGAAACGCTGTGAACCTGGACTTGGTTTGTCAAAAACAATGTTCTGGTAGCGTGTGTCTGTGAGTGTGTGTGTGTGTGTGTGTGTGTGTGTGTGTGTGTGTGTGTGTGTGTGTGTGTGTGCGTGTGCGCGTGCGTGCGTGCTAACGTGCGTGCGTGCGTGCTGGTCAGCTGTGAGGTGAATCAGATCCACCCTGACAGTGTGCAGGGAGAATGCTTGCTATTAGAGGAGAGAGAATAGAGTTCTAGAGAACAGGGTGGCTGACATTTCCCCTGAGATCTCACAGTCTTTCTCTGTGAGGCTCCTCTCAATTACGTCACACTCCCATGACGGGGTATGGCACAGCATTTCTTTGCATAGGAAAAGGTGCAGTTTCATGACAGTACAGTTCACTGGTACAAGGTCAACTAAAAGGATACACCCAAGAAAGCACAAGGCTTATTATAATTTTTTACTCATAACATTGAATGACAGACAGATAGAATACAATGCAAAATAAATGGTATTTACAATAAAAAGGTCTGGAGGGATGTAAGGATTGGCTTTGTTTTCTTTTACCAGTTTCGAGTAGCAGCCGCATGTAAGTGGCTTTTCAGGGCCGTTTTAAAGGAAGGTATAGAGATTTACATTCCTTTAAGGCCTTCGGTATAGCGTTCCACATTTCTGCGGCATGAGAACACCATGATAGATAGATAGATAGATACCTTTATTATCCCAAGGGGGAAATTCAGTTACCCAGAAGGTACAGCAGTTAAAGGTTACAGGACAGTTAGAAAAAAAGAAAAGGACTGTTGTGTACAGCCGAGTGACAAAAACAAACAAGAAAGAAGAATCAACAATACAGGAGAATCAGCCATACATTGCAATTAGGTTAAAATATATATATATATATACATAAAGTGTCGAGACAGAACACAACAACAAAAAAGTAGTACTAACGTTTCAAGTAAAGGATTGCAATTTTAAGGGACTTTTCTAAGCATATTGCAAACTCAAAGAACTTACAATGGTCCAGTCATTCAAACATTAGAAACTACTTCTCAACGTAGTGCCAAAAAATATATAGCCTACACATATATACAGTATGCAAAAGTGTTTGCACCAAGACAATAATAATAATAATGCTTAGCCTAAATAAAAGAAAAAGTGCAGAGCCAAAAAAGTGTCCAAAAGTCTGTGCAAACAAAAGAAGTGACCAATGTCAAGTCACAACAAAGAAAAAGGAAAAAAAAAAAAAACGCAGATAGATGGCGATGCTCCTCTCCGCAATACAGGAGGGAGGGCGGGGGGGGAGTCATTTGGATGGCCCGGGATGGAAGATTGGAACAATATCGTGGAGTTGTGTGCGCGTTGCAATCGTCCTTCCGAGCCTCGGTAGTACAGCGTCTCCTCCGCCGTCTTGGCCCACGTATGTTACGGACCTCCACAGCGACACATCCTCCGGTCCACGCCACGAGCCTCCGCGGCGAGGGCTCCGCTCCTCCGGTGCGCAGCGTGCGCCTCTGGCCAGAGTTACGGGCTTTCACGACGACAGCGTGTAGGCCTCCTCTTCTGCGCGAACATCGTGCGTATGCAGTTTACTCCGGATCTGACTCCCGCCGCCATGCTCGCCTGCATCCAGAACAAGGTCCACGTACACCTCCATGCCTACGGCACCAACAGACTGGTGTCTCCATAAAAAAAACACCAAAGCAACGAGCCAGTCCCGTTGCCCCAGGGCCACACGCTTAAGACAGGCTAAACTGATAGAGGTAGGCCACTGTTTCCTCTGCTTTGTTCCTCGCAGGGCACAGAAGGCCCTTCCCCCACTTTTTCTGCCAGCCGATCAGAAAAAACATGAAAAAAAGACTAAACTACTATATACACGAATAAAACAAAGTTCCTCAGAACATGCCCAGCTTGGCCAATGTAATGAGTCACCACAAGAAAAAAAGAAGACAGGAAAAAAAGCAAGAAAAAGAGAAAGTAGGAAATTAACTGCAGAGCTGTTCTGAGTTGCGACCTGCAGCCCTCAAGGAGCGCGTAATCAACATCCATCCACCTGGAAAAGACTCCATTATAATCCCTGTCCCCAAAAAGGCATGCTGCAAGGAAAATAATGACTACCGCCCAGTCGCTCTGACTTCAGTAATTATGAAGTGTTTTGAGAAAATCATTATCAGTTTGTTGAAGGCAGCGGTGGGTTCATTAGATACGTTTCAGTTCGCATACAGGAGTAACAGGGGTATAGAGGATGCCGTTTTGGCCTTGGATTATTTTCTTTTGAAACACTTAGACAAAGACAAAAAGAACAAAGCTTATGGACGCCTTCTTCTTGTAGATTTCAGCTCAGCGTTTAATACAATACAGCCACATCTCTTAATTAAGAGGTTAAAGGACCTTAATGTCCATCCCCTTATTATCAGGTGGTATTATTCCTTTTTAACTGAACGCACTCAAAGGGTCAGTGTGAATGGTATTTTGTCAGAGCCCAGAACCTTAAGTACTGGAGCACCTCAGGGCTGCGTTAGCTCACCTGTCCTTTTTACTTTGTACACAAATGAGTGTAGAAGTGAGAACCCCAATAATTACATTATTAAATTCTCAGATGATACTGCCATCTTAGCACTACTGGATAAGGATAAGGATCTAGCTGAGTATTTTCTAGAGGTACAGAGGTTTGTCAGTTGGTGTGATGACAACTACCTTGTTCTCAACGTTATGAAGACACAGGAGATGGTGTTCGATCCTATGAGCGTTGGTGACCACAGGCCTGTGGTCATTCATGACTCAGCCATCTCACAGGTTTCTTCATATAAATACTTGGGCATTTCCATTGACAATTCACTAACATGGAATACACATGTGGACAGTCTCTGTAGTAAACTACAGCAAAGACTACACTTCCTCCGCCGTCTGAGGGTTCACGGTGTTGACCAAAAGTTTATGTTAGTGTTCTATCGGGCAGTCTTGGAGAGCCTGGTTAGATTTGGCATTACAGTTTGGTTCGGTAATCTCTCAGTGCAACTGAGGTCCAAATTGTTGAGATTGGTTCAGACTGCAGGGAAGATTATAGGAGTAAGACAACTCCCCTCTCTGCAGTCTATTTACGAGCAGGCGGCACTAAGGCAGGCTCAGAAAATAATTGGTGATGCTACTCATGTGTTACATGGGAAGTTTGTACTTCTACCTTCGGGAAGAAGGTACAGTGAACCTGTATGGAAGTACATTAGGTTTAAAAAATCATTTGTACCTGTGTCCATTGGATTGTTGAACGACGCTCTGAAACAGCACTGACTGAGAGTATTAATTAATCACTGTGCACAATGTAATGTATGTATTTATACTGTTTTGTTACTGATGTTTTGTGTGTGGCTGTAGCAGGGGTGAAAGCCCAAGACAAATTTCCCTTGTGGACAAATAAAGTATACCTTGACCTTGACCTTGAAGTGAGATCCTTTATGTATTACAGTAGATTTTATTCCTATGATGAAGTTGTTCTTTGTCCAGAACCCTATCAGAGTTTCTTGTGAAGCACTAATCCTAAGCCACAGATTTCTGCATCCTAAATACATTTATTGTCTCCACCAGCCGAAGGCTGAGGGAGAGTATGTTTTCCCCTCCGTCCGTCCGTCCGTCCGTCCGTCCGTGCGTCCGTCCGTGCGTCCGTGGCGTCCTCGCAGTTTGTGAGCAGCTAATCTCAGTCGCCGTTGGCCGATCGCTGCCAAACTGAGCACACACACTCCCTGGATGCCAATCTAGAACCTCTGCCCCACATTTTTCAAATCAGCCTCATGGTGGCGCTATAACAGGCCGATTTGTGTGGCCTGGTTGTTACCAGCTAATCTCCGGCGCCGTTGGCCCGATCGCTGCCAAACTGAGCACACACACTCCCTGGATGCTAATTCAGAACCTCTGCCCCACATTTTTTTAAATCAGCCTCATGGTGGCGCTATAACAGGCCGATTTGTGTGGCCTGGTGGAGACCTGTGCTCGGAAGAGCACTGCTTCTAGTTTCAAATGAAATGAAAATGTTCTCTCATGATGTTTGAGGTTAAATAGTGGTGTGTAGAGAGAAAGATGGGTGTGTGGAAAGTGTATTTGGTGTGTTTGCGTGCGTGCGTGCATGCATGTGTGTGCACGCCGCAAATCCCGACTTTTGTAATATTGTGCCGAGATATATTTTAGTAATTTTAGTAATGGTGGTGATAATCCTTCCGACCAAAAAACAGCAGGGTAACAGGTGGTATTTTTATAACGCTGTGTGCTTTGAAATGAATCATCTTCACACAACAGGCATGGATCCAGAGTTCTTTTGCCAACACAAAACACCCACAAATGTGTGTACAGTACATATCATAACTAGAAGCAGTGCTCTTCCGAGCACAGGTCTCCACCAGGCCACACAAATCGGCCTGTTATAGCGCCACCATGAGGCTGATTAAAAAATGTGGGGCAGAGGTTCTGAATTAGCATCCAGGGAGTGTGTGTGCTCAGTTTGGCAGCGATCGGGCCAACGGCGCCGGAGATTAGCTGGTAACAACCAGGCCACACAAATCGGCCCTGTTATAGCGCCACCATGAGGCTGATTTGAAAAATGTGGGGGCAGAGGTTCTAGATTGGCATCCAGGGAGTGTGTGTGCTCAGTTTTGGCAGCGATCGGGCCAACGGTGACTGAGATTAGCTGCTCACAAACTGCGAGGACGCACGGACGCACGGACGCACGGACGCACGCACGGACGCACGGACGGACGGACGGAGGGGAAAACATACTCTCCCTCAGCCTTCGGCTGGTGGAGACAATTAGGGATGGAGCTCGTTATTTTTTTTATTGATAATGAGCACCTTATCGATCCTCCATATTGAGCCGAGCTGTTATCGAGCCCACTATTGAGCGTTTTCTAATATTTTGTGGAAAGATAATAGACAACAAATTCTTATTTGACGTCTTTTTTTTCCCAGTCGTTGCGACTGTGAGTTTGTGGCTGACCACCATCTATGAAGATGACAATTGACAAAAGTAACAAAATCATTAAATATCATTACAACAATCATTCATTAGTGTGCAATAAGTGTTAAATGGCTTTATATTATTATTTCTTGATCGCCTTGATTGTTTCCATAATCTTCAGTCCTCTCCTCTCCTCTCCTCTCCTCTCCTCTCCTCTCCTCTCCTCTCCTCTCCTCTCCTCTCCCCTCCCCTCCCCTCCCCTCCTGTGTGGTTGCTATGCAGTCGGGCTGTCCGTTAAGAGTGACCCAGGAAACTGTTGCTAGGAGAATGTAGTCATTTTATTATTGGAACTTGATATGTTCTCTCTCTCTCTCTCTCTCTCTCTCTCTCTCTCTCTCTCTCTCTCTCTCTCTCTCTCTCTCTCTCTCTCTCTCTCATTCCCCCTCTCTCTCTCTCTCTCTGATTCCATTTTCTCTCATTCTCCCTCTTTCCTCCCTCTTGTTTTACAGTCCTCTGTAGCATGTCCACACTTTCCGTGTGTGCTCATGTTTTAAAAGCTCTTAAATCCCCCTCTGAAAAGCTATTTGTAAGGACCCACTTCCAATCTAAAGTCTCTAGTTGTTTCTCCCTTTGTGTTTTCTGTTTCTCTTTCAATCTTGCGCTGCCTTGTTTTCACAGTTGTACTTCACTGACTGAGTTGGCCTATGATGAAATGTCAACGTGTACCCCTAGTGGGTCCCCCTTGGTGAAGTTGGTTCCTATATAAATTTGCCTAGGTGGGGCCCAGCTAGGGCCCAGGTAGAACCCACTTGGGTTCCACACAGGCTAGCCCTAGTGGGACCCATGTGGATCCTGCAAACATTGCCCACTTGGGGCCCATACAGTTAGGTATTTTGGAATCCGTAGGAGATGCTTGTAGAAGGAGCGCTTGTTTTCGGTGATGACGACACATGTAACTCGATCTGAGAGTGTACAAACGTGTAGATTAATTTAGCCAAAACCCCTGTAACATTATTTGTTACATTTGTAACATTGTGCCTCTGTGTCACATCCACAATTTTAGATTATGTTTTAGTAATCATGGTGATGATCTCTCTGACAAAAAGAAAAAACGGCAGAGGAACAGGTGGTATTTTGTGTGCTTTTAAATGAATCATTCCCCAAGCCGACATTCGTCGCGGCTCTGTGGGCTGCATGCGGGCGCTGCACTGCAACCTTAATGGATGGAAGCCTTAAACAGAGGCTTCTAAATGACCACACACGTACGCATGGAGATGTGATGCGGGGGTTAACCCCTGCTTGGGGGCGGGGGTGGAAAAAGTACTCAATTTCTTTACTTGAGTAAAAGTATCAATACTGCAATGTAGAAGTACTCCGTTACAAGTAAAAGTCTGTAATTCAGGGGGCTTGGGAGAGAGAGGGGAGGGGAGGGGAGGGGGGGGGGGTGCTCGGCTTGCTAGGCGTGACGGACGGAAAGCAATTTGGGGAAGGCCGTCCGTCAATGACATGATTGAGGGATGCGTTCTTAGAGGGCTGACGGAGAGGGGGAGGAGGGGAGGGAGGGGGGAGGTTGGGGTAGTTTACTGAAGGCAGAGAGTGAAAAGACAAAGTGATGAAATGCCAGAGAGAGAGAGAGAGAGAGAGAGAGAGAGAGAGAGAGAGAGAGAGAGAGAGAGAGAGAGAGAGAGAGAGGACCACTGAAAGAAAGAAAGAAAGAAAGAGAGAGGAATGAGAAGAAGATGGGTTTGGCATGGATTGAGAGGTTAAGGGCGGGGGTTGGGGGGGGAGGGGGGGATCCATGCATAATTACATTTTCTGTTCTTGAGCGCTATCGGGAATCAATAATGTAATTCATAG
This sequence comes from Nannobrachium achirus, assembly GCF_963921795.1. Lineage (NCBI taxonomy): Eukaryota > Metazoa > Chordata > Actinopteri > Myctophiformes > Myctophidae > Nannobrachium > Nannobrachium achirus. Next base: position 49,283,392 of record NC_137815.1, read on the forward strand.
GAAAGCCATAGAAAGCTGCCTCCCATCCGCATCCACCAACATGATCCACAGGAATTAAAAAACTAAACAAAGAGAGAGAGAGGGACGGATGGACGAGAGAGAGAGAGAGAGAGAGAAAGAGAGAGAGAGGGGGGGGGGGGGGGGGGGTTGGCAAGGGTGAGGGACGTAGAGTGTCATTGAAATAAAGAGTCACCCCATTGTTCTTCCTTGTGCCTTTAAACCCCCACCCAACACCACGCACGCACGCACGCACGCACGCACGCACGCACGCACGCACGCACGCACGCACGCACACACACACACGCATGCACGCACACACTGCCTTCTTAAAGGGAGCGAAGACTTTACAATTCCATTAGGGCATGATTGACATTTTCTGGTGGCCGCTGTGTGTCCTTGTGGAGTCTCCATCAGCCGCCCCCCCCCCCCCCCCCCCCCCCCGCCCCCCCCCCCCCCCCCCCCCCCAACACACACACACACACACACACACACACACACACACACACACACACACACACACACACACACACACACACACACACACACACACATACACACACCTGCAAACTGGCCCACCAGACATCACCAGTCTACATCCCCATGGTCACAGGTGGCTGTTTTTCTGAAGGCTTGGTTGCAATAGGAAATGGCAGCTGACCCCTCCAGGTGCTGCCAAAATCTATTATTTGTGGTGAGGTGGTGAGGTAAAGGTGTGTGTGTGTGTGTGTGTGTGTGTGTGTGTGTGTGTGTGTGTGTGTGTGTGTGTGTGTGTGTGTGTGTGTGTGTGTGTGTGTGTGTGTGTGTTTTGGCAGTCTTTCCACAGAATAACAGTCAGTAACAGCTTGCATGTCTGGAGACGGCCTCCACTGATTTACAGAAAGGACACACGCACAGACACACGCACGCACTCGCACACGCACACACACACACTCACACACACACACACACACACACACACACACACACACACACACACACACACACACACACAAAAACAAAAACAAACGCGAACTCACACCAGCACCATAAACAGCCATCTAATCAAGGGCCCCCCAGTGGGTCTGTTGCGTGCATTGAGCATCCGGCATGTACTGTAGTTCAGAGCTTCTTCACTGTTCTCCCTCCTGTACAACGTGGCAAGATCAACCCTAGACCTGTCGTTCGAGGAGTGATTTCGAGGCGAGTTACTGTAAAAGGTTCACTTCACGCCCCTCACGGCTTGGGACTCTGGGAGCCAAAAGCCCAAAAGCCGTGAGGGGCGTCAACCTTTGCTTGAGTGGACCATATTGTGACATCCGTGAGCCTTCAGTGAGCACTTTGTTTTTTAAAATCTGAACTACACTGTCTCTGTAATACTGTAATAATCTGCAATGTTTTTTACTCCTCTACAATTATTTGAAAACTTTAGTCACTCGTTACTTATAAATTATAATATTATAAAACATACATAAACAACTTTAGCCCTATTTTATTCATAGGCTATTTGAAAATAGCCTATCTACAAGCTCTTGTAGATCGCTTGTAGAGCTTGTAGACACTAGTGATGCGCGGGTCAGGTTTTTTTCATAACCCGCACCGCCCACAGCCCGCACGGAACGTAACCCGCCCGCCCGCGCCACAGTACAATATATAAAATCAACGAATCCGCCCGCCCCGCAACCCGCATTTAAAAAAAAGATGGTATATCATCTCCACAATAGCTCATCTTTATATACGGCTCTTCTAAGTACTCAAAGTCGCTTTACAGAAAGGTTTACAGTAGCACAATATTGTCATGGGCTAAATAAACAAACGTGTTGTTCAAATTGGGGTTTAGCCTAAAAGACATTCATTCAAAGACGTTCATTCTCTCTGGGGCATCGTCGGGGTAAGAATGGCGTTTCAGGTTTTATGTCAATCATATTTATACAGCGCCTCGCACTTTAAACAGACAGCAAAAGACGGACAATATTAAATCCTGTTGGTTATTGATTAATCACCGGATTGGAGAGATGGGAGCAACTCGAGTCTCGAGGTGAGCGTAGTTGGTTTATTCAGTCAAAAAATCCGTCTCACTAGCGAAAGTTGTGTTTCAAATCGTATCCGTTGACTGGCTGGTTATATAACTTAACCGACACAAAGTATTTATAAACGGACTTGTGTGGATGACAGAGACATACAAGTGAAATCCTGATCAGCGACACGCGCTGAATTGTTTGTGCATCTTCTCTGCTGTGCTCACGTTGTGTCAAATGTTGGCAAAATGTGGTTTGCGGCCCCAACAGGAGCGGAATTGGGACGGTCCTCGCACCAAGGAGCGGAGGAGAAACCTTGCTCCTCTCTGGCGCATTTTAAAACTCGCTCGCTCCTGCTCGTATTCAAACGTTGTATTCTTATTCTTATAGGCCTACTCTTATTGATTATTCTTATTTATTTTTTGCACATGAGAGTGGTGATAACACGCCCGCCCGGCGGGTGGGGGCACCGGGTCGGCCCGCGCATCACTAGTAGACACATTTTGAATTCCGGACTTTTACAGAGTATTTCTACATTGCAGTAATGATACTTTTACTTAAGTAAAAAGAAAAGTACTTTTTCCACCACTGACGTCCCCCGCTTTGTCTCTCTTCTGTCTCTGTCCCCACACAGCGCTGAGTGGAGGCCAAGCTGCGTCCCCGGACCCAACGCAGGGCCGCGGCGGGGCCACGGCAGGGACAAGACTCCGGAGAGCTGCTGCCGAAGAGACCTACTGGGCATACTCAGGTGTGTTTGTGTGTGTGTGTTTGTTTGTATGCATGAGTATGTCTATGAGTCAATTTGTTTGAGTTTGTGGTCATTTTCTGATGCTTGTATTTCAAAAAGACCTAAATGGTGTTTAGCGTATGCAGTCTGAATGTGAATTGTGTGCCTGTGAAGCTGATCCCATCCCTCTCTATACTCTCTCTATTT
>NC_137815.1:49288819-49316319 GCF_963921795.1 Nannobrachium achirus
ACACACAGACACACACACACACACACCCTGGAAATTAATTTCCATCCTTCAGCAGTGTCAATAGGCTAGCTCACTATCAATAGGAGACGACGTGAGGCTAATTTGCGGGCTTGCGGATTTACCACCTTGTCCTTTACATATCATGGCCCTCGTCAATCCATTCCTCATTCAGAGCCAGTCACCAGTAGAGAGCTCTCAGTCTTTTGTGCTCAGCCTTGAAGTGGGTGAATGAAGATGGAAATTGATGATAGGTTGTATAGTCGTTTTTACTGGCGAGGGAAAGCAATTTCATTAGCCTTCACAAAGTGGTTTAGTTTGAATTTCCAGCGGTGCTTTGATTTCAGCATTGGTTTTCCCTCTTCATTTTCTTTTTTCAGGTTAATTTTAACCAGCCTTTTCTTTAATTCAGACAGGACAGGCACTGAACACAATGCAATTAAACAGCCATGACACTATTCACTATCCAGTCAGATACCAGCACATCCCACATTCCTGGTCGATCGCCTCAACCAGTCAGCTACGACAACGGGTTTTCATTCAATCTTCAAGGGATGATCACACAGACACATTTATGAGCATTTAGGGACATAGTATTATAATGTATTATTTATGTGTGTGTCTGTACATTGTATCTTATTAAGGTACAATGTGTATAATATATTTTTAAGTAACAAATAACTCTATTACCAGTATAGTGGACTTTAGACACAATTCAGCGTTATTTTTACAAACGGCATAAAGGTTGTTGCACACGTTTTTTCGGCCGAATATAGGAGCAAATTTCTGAGCACGTAAATAAAGAAATCAACCTCACGTTATGTCAATCACGTTTGCACACTGCTGCCCGTTTCGTATTTATTTTTGGCCCTTGCTCTCTCTATCTCTATCCTGAAAAACGCATTTGGCAACGAAAAAACGCAGTGAGCAACCAGTAATCCATTTAAAAAATACATTTTGTTTTTCTACTGGGCCAAGTTGCACACGGTCGGCAGTTGCAGTTGCAATACTGTGAGATGCTTCTGCTCAGCCACCACACCAGTTTGCCATGATGTCATTAAAAATGCCTGAATGGATTTTCATAACATTTCCAGGGAATGTTCCTTGGGGCGACCCTCTCCAGTTGATTAAACTTTTGGTGCGTTTCAACCCATTGTTTACCAGATGTTGCCATGAAACGTGTTGTTGCCATTATGAGAGAGAGAGAGAGAGAGAGAGAGAATTAATTTGCCGCAGCACTGACAGCTGGCATTTATTTTACGCCCCCTTCCAGGTGCTTTTTGAAAATGATTAGCGTTACTATTAATTTGCCATTCAATGAAGAGAGGTCACTCACACCTACAACATGACGTTTTCCAAGACAGACACGCTTGAGATAATATTATCACTTACAAAGCTGTAAACGAAATCTCTCATCAAGAGGTAGTATAAGAACGACCAATGTTGTTTTTGACAGCAAATTTAGGTAGCACTTTATAATAAGGTGCCATTAATAAACACTTATTAACAGTTAATAAGATACTTATTAACTTGTTATTAACTCTAATAAGAACGTTATTAAACCTTAATAAAACATAATAAACTCTATAATAAGAGTCTTATAAACATTATTAAACTACTTATAAGATACTTATAAAACATAATATACTTAATACTGCCTAATAAAAGATTAATAAGAACGTTTTAACAACTTAATTAGACATGTATACAATGCCTAATTAAACATTAATAAACAACGTATAAGTCATCTATAAACCTTATTATATGAGTTATACATGTTAATAAACGTCTAATAAGAAAGCCAATTCACGTTAATTAAGACCCAATAAACTATACGAAAAGATCCCTTACTAACGGTTAATTAACAACTTATAAGTAACCAATAAGCCTTATTATATTTTAATACAGGTTAATAAACCATCTTAATTAATATCGATATTCTATCAACTATTCATAAGACACCTAATTAACAATTAATAATCTACTAATAAGATACTTATTATATCATAATAATTATTAATAAATGCATTATGAATACTATATAAGAATATATACATTGTTAAGATACTTAATTAACAACTGTTTTAAGTGGAATAATATTGTATAAACATTAACAAGTACTAAATAGATTTCTTATTAACATTGAGACAGTGCATGATTAACATTAATACATTCTTTATTGAGCATTCATTAACACATTAATTAGGCATTTTGTGGGTACCTGTTGTAAAGTGGGAACATGTCTTATAAACATCAACAAATCCTTAATAAAGTGTCTTATTAATGTTGAAACAGTTTTATTTACTTCAACAAATCGTTAATTAGGCATCTATTAACACGTTAATTAGGCATTTTGTGGGTACCTTTTGTAAAGTGGGAACATGTCTTATTAACATCAATAAATCCTTAATTAGTCATTCAATAACATGTTAATTAGGCATTTTGTGGGTACCTGTTGTAAAGTGGGAACACGTCTTATTAACATAAACAAATCCCTAATAACATGTCTTATTAACATTGAACGTGTATTATTAACATCAACAAATCCTTAACATTGTGTGTTAACATTGAACGTCTTATTAACATCAACAAATCATTAATTAAGTATTCATTAACACATTAAATAAGCATTTTGTGGGTACCTTTTGTAAAGTGGGAACATGGCTTATTAACATCAACAAATCCTTAATTAGTCATTCAATAACATGTTAATTAGGCATTGTGTGGGTACCTGTCGTAAAGTGGGAACAGGTCGGATAAACATCAACAAATCCTTAATAAAGTCTTATTAACATTGAACGTGTATTAACATCAACAAATCGTTAATTAGGAATTCATTAACACGTTAAATAGGCATTTTGTGGGTACCTGTTGTAAAGTGGGAACATGTCTTATTAACATCAACAAATCCTTAATTAGTCATTCAATAACATGTTAATTATGTATTTTGTGGGTACCTGTCGTAAAGTGGGAACATGTCTTATAAACATCAACAAATCCTTAATAAAGTGTCTTATTAACATTGAACGTGTATTATTAACATCAACAAATCGTTAATTAGGAGTTCATTAACACGTTAAATAGGCATTTTGTGGGTACCTGTTGTAAAGTGGGAACATGTCTTATTAACATCAACAAATCCCTAATAAAGTGTCTTATTAACATTGAAGGTGTATTATTAACATCAACAAATCGTTAATTAGGCATTCATTAACACCTTAAATAGGCATTTTTCAGCTACATGTTGCAAAGTGGGAACATGTCTGTAAAACATTAACGACTTACTATTTATCTTTCTTTTCACTTTAGGTCAATAAAAGGAGGTAATTAATTCTTAAATGAAGGCTGTGCACAAACAGAAGTAGTAATGTTTTAGGGCTAGCGATTCCTTTGCAGCTTATGTAATATCATTCCAGTTTATGTACAACTTCTTCCTCCTCCTGCCATCGCTTGAAGACAAAGAGCTTGAGGAATTTGAGGCAAAGGTGGTCGAGTAGCTGGACTTTGATGGTGACTTGACAGAGGTTGGAGACTCATTTCTTGATGCTGTAAAAACAAAATGCAAAATGTACGTAAATAGGAGGTTAGGCATTTTAGACATGTTTTGTTCATAAAGGGGATACAGTGCACTTATTGTAAATAATAATAAAAATAAATAAATGAATGCATAAATAAATAGGAGCAGCGCTCTTCCGAGCACAGGTCTCCAATGTGATAGGCAAATGTGAAAAGAGTGCCATATCATCTGTGGCCTGTCATGATTTGAGGCATTTTGTTCCAAAGATGTGTTTTGCTCAAATTGAGCTGCTGGTGGCGCTATAACATTCCAATGTGAAAAGGGTGGTATTTGTTCCTTGACCTATTGGGACTGTACGTGCAAAATTGCACGATAATCACAAGCTGCTTTTATGATATAAGGCATTTTGTTAAAAACGGACCAATCCTGGAAACTTTGGAAGCCAATCTAAGCCAACTAGGGTCTTGATCACTTGCCTATAGCGATACTCTGTACTGATTCCCATGATATGAATTATCGGACAGCTCAGTCTTGATCACTTGCCTATAGTGATACTCTGTACTGATTCCCATGATGTTTGGAACAAATCTGAAGGAGTCATTTAAAAAAATATGTTTTACATAAGTCAGCCTCCTGGTGGCACTATGAAAAGCAGATGTGAGTGCCCATACAAAGTTTTACACTGATCGGTGGAGTTATTGGTAAAAACACGAATCGGCCCGTTATAGCGCCTCCATGAGGCTGATTTGAACATTTTTAAATGGCATTTCTTCCTCTGCCTAGTGGGAATGTCACTCAAATCGCACTCTGTGTTCATGATTTGAGGCATTTCGTTCAAAAGGGAGCACACTTGCAAAAGCCAGTCTTAGCCAATCAGGATGGAATTAGAAAAATCTGAAAGACCTGTTTCGTTTAATGACCGATTTGCGTGACTTTTGGACAAAATCGTTAGAAGTACTGTCCAAAAATGTGTTTTGCACACATCCGCCTCCTGGTGACGCCATAGACCTTATTCACATTGCGGCCATCTTGGATCACATGTCCACATGGGGTGGCAGCCTGTATTACAATCCATTGTAAACAATGGAGCGATGGTCCCAAAATATGAGTTCTGTTCAACCAATTTCTTTTGACCAAATCGACAAATGGGCAGAAGACAATTTGGATTAAATAGATGGGTACATCCACAATATTCATGGCAGTTAGGTTCCAATGTTACTCTGTACAAAGACTTGCTACCGTATCTGTGCAGACTAGTGCTTGCTCTGCAATCATATTAACTTACTGTATCATGATTTTTGCATATTAATCAGAAACAAGAAATTGTTAATATGATGGCGGAGCAAGCACTGCAAAGACTGCAAGTCTTTGTACACATTAAGGTTGCAACCTAACTTGAATATCGTTACCGTGGATGAAATCAATCCAGTTACTGTAGACCTTCTATTTTAAGCTCACATGTCTCACATTGCGAGCTTGTATATTTACTATTTAAAAAATATTGAGGAAATAAAAACTAAAATATTTTGAATATTTTTGAAACATTTTAACAACACAAATCTGTGTGGAGGTCCCTGGCACCACATATTTTCAGATGGAGGTCTGCGACTGTGGACAAATATGTAAATCTGGGGTCCTTCATATGAAAAGATTTGGGAACCACTGGTTTAAAAATATTAGAAAGTAAGCCCAATAAGCAACTACACTATTTTCCAATACACAAATTGCTTATTATAAGCAGACATGGCAACACAAGTTCATTCAGAGCCCAGAATGCCCCTACTGACATTTTAATGCAAAGACACAGGAAACCCAATGATGTTTTTCAGCCTCTTTCAGGATATGAACAAGAAGCCAGGGGGCGGGGCCAGGAATAAGGTGAATAACAAGCCCATGCTAAAAAATTGGGGCAGAGGTTCTGCTCTGGCACCCAGGGAATGTGTGTGCTCAGTTTTGGCCTGGCAGAGACAAAGGGTTTGCAAAAATCTGCCTCCTGGTGGCACTATAACAGCAGAAGTTCACAGCAATTTTTCATCTTCACCTTCATTTTTCATCTTCCTGCTGGACGGAAGCGCAGCAGGACCATTTTAGTAATACATTTTGAAAATGAATAATAATAAAAACAATCTAAGACATTTTAAGTGTGCCTGCAGCTAGCTAAGTGTGTGCAACCTTGTGTAGTGGTTGGTGTTAGCATTAGCGCTATTATTTTTTGTTAGCATTAGCGTTAGATTTTATAACATTACCATTTTTTGCATTAGCTTTAACATTATCGTCTGTACGACAAACGGTTCATGAGATATAGAGGCACTTCCTGTTTGACGAAGGGCACTTCCTGTTTGGCAAAGGAAGCACCAATTAAGGTTAAGGACTCTTAATAAAGTCATATGACACCACCCACGCATCTGTACGACAAACGGTTCATGATATAGAGGCACTTCCTGTTTGGCGAAGGGCACTTCCTGTTTGGCGAAGGAAGCACCAATTAAGGTTAATAAGGACTCTTAATCAAGCCATATAACGCCACACACACGTCTGTACGACAAACGGTTCATGAGATATAGAGGCACTTCCTGTTTGGCGAAGGACACTTCCTGTTACAGAGGGGGAGGGGCTTAATCAATTACAGCTCATCCCTATTGGCCGGACAAAGTCCAAAGTCGTGTGTGCATTTTAAAATTCAAATCACGTTGCTAAGCAAAAGAATGGCAGAGTTTTGTGGCGCCAAATTCTCCCATTCAAAGTCAATGGGGTTTTTGCACTAATCATGTGACGGTTTGATTTTTTTTAAACCGGTTCGGTAATTAATTAAAAACCGGACCGAACCGGTAATACCGGATGATGACCACTTGGGGGCACAGATAGAAGCGGACACATTTATGGTGACCATTTAGCCATTAATTATAACTCTTGTAGAGTCCTCATAATCAACAGCCACCTGTTATTTTATATACATCTATATGGATCTTCTCAGTGAGATGTCTCCTGTTTGTACTATTACTGCTTCTGTGGAATGGGGGAAATGCTCTCTGCCGTGTTTGTGTTTTCTCTGCTGTACAGAGAACCAGTGAATTGGGTAAAAACAGTGGATTGGGATTGCTTGTAGATCAGCTACTTTTTGTTTTGATCCTAGAGGGACGTGCCGCCCCTCTACGAATCCGGGAGGGCAAAGCACAGGCGGTCGTGGTGGTCTGCGGCCCCGGCGGACCACCAAAGGGACGGCGCCGCCACTAAAACGCTAAAATCAATCAAACAGCTAGGCTAGGCTACAAACGTACTGTCTCAGATAGCATACATGCTTGGCTAGCTTGCTTCCTCCGTGTTGTAGTTGAGCCAATAAAGGTTATTTGACCACGTTCACCACAACGTAAATCGTCGCTATTGTTGTAAAGACGCAATGAAGACCTGTGTGCCAGTGTGTGTCTTCTAACACGTTGTCCAATGTCCACCGCATATAAACAATAGCGCGTGTATCCAGTTGTTATTGAATGAAGAGGACAGGGGGAGAGGAGGCGGGGTCGCTGTCTGAGCAGCCAGTGAGCTGTCAACAGTAGCAGATCTGCGCTCCACTGACACTCAGTATACTGTATACACAAACATAATAAATACAATACAGAATGAATTTAATGCTGTCGGAAAATACACGTGACGCCGTCAGCAAACGTTTACATTTGTAAAATATATTTTAATTGGATACTTTTCTTTTTTTTTTTTTTACTCGGTTTAGTCGGTATTCATAAACTGAACCGGTATCAAGTAAACCGGACCGAACCAGTAAAACCGGAAACCGTCAGACTATTTAGCGCATAGTTTTTTGGCGAATTACGTCCGTCGCCATCGTAAGGCGGATCGGAAAGAAAAGTAATAGCACCCCATTCCCGGCCGAGCCACACGTTTTGATGTATATATTAAGGGGGTGCCGTAAATTGTGCGGAGGTTATTACCTGCCGAAATTTTGTGGCGACATTATAAGTATGGCGGATCACAATAAGTGTTTTGCCATTGCATTGCATTGCAGGCACACTTAATAATAATAATCCAGCAACAATTTCATGGACCCCCTGCAGTACCTCCGTACCCCCTAGGGGTCGTGGACCACCTGTTGAGGACAGGGGTGTCGCACCAAATTCTGGGCCCTGGGTACAAGGATTCACTCACATTTTGTGCTTTAACTATTGAAAAATAGCAGATGTTCAAGCTCACAGCGCAGCTGAAGTATAAAATAATAAAGGCCCCTCCACATTGGGCCTAGTAACGGTGCCGCTCTGTGAGCTTGTAAATCTGCTATTTTTCAATAGCTGAAGTATAAAATAATAAAGGCCCCTCCACATTGGGCCTAGTAACGGTGCCGCTCTGTGAGCTTGTAAATCTGCTATTTTTCAATAGCTGAAGTATAAAATAATAAAGGCCCCTCCACATTGGGCCTAGTAACTGAGTCCCCCCCCCCCCCCCCCATTGCAATGACTGTGCAAAAATAGTAAATAGAATAATACAAATTTTAAACAACAGTTAGCAGGTTGAAAACCTGAATGTGAAATACCCCTCTTCTTTCAGGAATAAAATCACTACTGTAAGTAGAAAAAAAGTAAAAAAAAAAAAAAAAAGCAAAAAGTAATATTACCTTCTCAAAAGCTCCAAACTCAGTCACTCAGGCACAGGTCTAGCAGCAGGTTAGCACATCACAGTCCAAACACAATCTTCTCATCCCACGTTGCCAGAGAACTATAAGTGAAGCTCTGGTTGTTGTCTGGATTGTCCAATGCAATGTCCAGTGCAATGAACTGACTCTAAACTCACTGAGCTTGTTAGCTTTAGCGTTAGCTTGTAGCAAAACAAAACAGTCTCTGAACCTCGTGAAGAAATTCCTCTTGTCTTGCCAAACGTGCAGCTTTTCCTCCTCCCAGAAAGTTGTGTAAACACTCACAGGACTCCAAACTACAACTGGTTTGTGCACAGCAAACACTTTGAAATGATACAGAACGTCTCACTCTGAATCACTGTTCACTTGTCTTCATGTTCCCTCTCTCCGCTCACGTGATCTCTCTCCCTCCCTTCACGTCCGGGCTGTGTTACGCTGACAACTGTCCCTGCAGAGTTAACCCAATAAATGCTGATACAGATCATAACAGGAAAAACATTGCTTTTAAAATAAAAAACAAAACAAAACAAAACTCCTAATGAATTAAGTATGAAATGCAGATTACGTTTTTACTAAAACACATCACACTTTTTAAAGGCTTTAATGATCAAAGCCTTAAACTAAACCTCATTTAAATGTTTTTAATACTATTTAAAGCAAACCATTTTTACTTCAATACGTTTATCTGAACACTTAGTAGGCTATAGTACTAGTTTATATGAATAGCCCGTTACTTTGTAGATTTAGATTAGTATTACAAAACATACACTAACCATGTAGAGTAGCCTATATTTGAAATTAGCCCATCTACAAGCTCACTGTGCGCTTGTAGATCAGCTATTTTCAAGTATTTGAAAACTTTTTTTGCCCAAGACTTCTGTAGGCCTAATTTTACTCAATTACAATAACTATTTCTATATTGCAGTATTGATACTTTTAATTGCGACTGTCAGGTCGCAGTTACTATCAAAACCTCCACCGGCTGTCTGTCGGTCAGTCCGTCAGTCTGTCTGTCACACGTCACACTTTTGCCCTACTCATATCTCCGCCCCCGTTGCCCCTATCCATGCCAAACCCCTCAATTCTCACATAGCCCTCTTCTAGCCACCATGAGGCCGATTCTTGCAAAATACATTTTTCGACACAGCTCCTACAATGTTTGCCGTAAAATCATGTAAATCTGTTCACAGTATTTCTAGGCTCATGTCATCAACATGGGTCTGTCTCATTTAGCGCCACCTTCAGGCCGTTTTTTTTAAACACATTTTTGGACACTGCTTCTACAAATCTTGCCCTAAAATCACGCAAATCAGTACACAATATGTCAAGACTCATGTCATCAACATGGATCTGTCCCAATTAGCGCCTCCTTAAGGCCGATTTTTTAAAACACATTTTTGGACACTGCTTCTACAAATTTTGCCCTAAAATCACGCAAATCGGTACACAATATGTCAAGACTCATGTCATCAACATGGATCTGTCCCAATTAGCGCCACCATCAGGCCAATTTTACATGCGACCTGACGGTCGCTTATCTCCCGATTAGGGAGTCTTACTGGTTAAGTAAAACATTAGGTTTCGTATGAAACCCTTGTTGCGACCGTCAGGTCGCAGTTACTATCAAAACCTCCACTGGCTGTCAGTCCGTCTGTCTGTCTGTCCGTCACGTCACGCCACGTCACACTTTTGCCCAACTCATATTTCCGCCACCGTTGCCCCTATCCATGCCAAACTCTGCACACGCACTCCTTGCCTGCCAAACAACAACTTCCAACCTCTCACATGGACCTCTTCTAGCGCCACCATGAGGCCAATACTGGCAAAATACATTTTTGGACACTGCTCCTACAAATTTTGCCCTAAAATCACGCAAATCGGTACACAGTATGTCTACACTCACGTCATCAACATGGATCTGTCCCATTTCCATATTCCCTCCTGACTGGTTACGATTGCCTTCTAAAGTCTGTGTATGCGACCTGACGGTCGCTTCTCTCACGATTAGGGAGTCTTACTGGTTAAGATATAATTGTTACAGTATTCGCCTAAAACGATGGAGAATGATTCGTCCACAGGTGCTGTGACTCATAAAGTTCTACGTTCCGTTGGTTTATCCCATCCACCGCCGACTTCTGTGCTTAAGCCGGTAGGATTAGCAGTGCTAGCCAAGCATTTGTGTAGCAGCTAACGGCTAACCTAGCCCTTCCCCTGTATACTACCTAAAGCTAACAATATGTTGAGTGCCGAAGAAGTAGATTTCTCCTAGCCTCTTCGCAAGTGTGGAGGCATGAAACCTTCTACACTCAGGGGCTATATGGTGGCTATTAATGCTTGTCACCTAGGTGTCAATGGTGATATGCCCTCAAAGGCCCTTTGTGGCCTTGTTTAGGGCTGGTGCCAAGCGCACCAGTCAGACGGCCAGGTCTCTTCACGGCCTGGGATTTAGAGGTGGTCTAGAGGGGTTTGAGATGAGGCCCTTTCGAGCCTTTGGGGAAGGTTTCTTTGAGACATCTAAGTCTCAAAACTGTGCTCTTATTGGTGTTGACTACAGCCAAAAGGGTCAGTGGACTGTATGAGGTTTGCTAACAGTGACCGTAAGGTTCTGCTTAAGCCCGATATCCAATTTGTACCAAAGAACAGGATTGCGACTAGGGACCCGGTCGAGTTGGTCGCCTTTCACCATCCTCCTTTTGCATTGGAGGAGGACTGGCATCTGCATTGCCTCTGTCCAGCGAGGGCCTTGAAGGCATACTAGTTAGTTGAGGACTAGGAATGAGAGACAGTCATCACGTCTGTTTGTCTCCTTTAGCAACTCTCCTAAGAGAAAAGAGGTGTCTAAGGCCTTTAGTTCTAGGTGGATTGTGGAGGCTATCAGGGAAGCCTATGATAGTGCTCAGGTTCCTCTGCCGGAGGACTTTTAGGCACATTCCACCAGGGGGGTGTCGACCTCGTGGGCCCTCTCTCAGGGGGTCTCCATGGAGGTTTGCATGGCGGCCAATTGGGCGTCGCCATCTACGTTTGCAGCTTATTATCACCTGGACGTGGTTCCCGCGTTGTTGGCGTACAGTCAGTGTTACAGGTGGCCTCCTCTTCTTAAGTGACAATGGTGGTACAGTCCTTTCACTTTTTCCAAGTGGCAATTGGAATGGTGGGTACAGTCCTTCCAATGTTTTCCTTCCATGACCAGTGGGTTTGTTTGGTCATTACCTTATAAGGCGGACTTATTCTACTCATTGGTTATGCAACACATTTAGTCTATTAGGTCCTTATGAGGCAGGCATGTCAGGGTCTCTTGAAGCCACGTCCAAGGAGGCGTGGTCTTCACCATGCAGGTGGGTATTTGGGTGATCAGGTGTTGGTCGTCGTCGCTTCTGAGAGTCTATGGATCCCATAGGAAGGAATATGAATTGAAAGTGTGACAATAAAGACTAGACATAATGTGTATCACTTTGTGTGATTTTAGACAAAATATGTGGGTGCAGTGTCCAAAAATGTGTTTTAAAAAAATCTGCCTAATGGTGGCGCTATATGGGACACATGAGTGTAGACATATACTGTGTACCGATTTGTGTGATTTTAGGGCAAAATTTGTAGGAGCAGTGTCCAAAAATGTATTTTGCCAGTATTGGCCTCATGGTGGCGCTAGAAGAGGGCCATGTGAGAAGTTGGAGGTTGTTTTTTGGCAGGCAACGAGTGTGTGTGCAGAGTTTGGAATGAATAGGGGCAACGGTGGCAGAGATATGAGTTGGGCAAAAGTTTGACGTGGTGTGACGTGACGGACAGACAGACAGACGGACTGACAGCCAGTAGAGGTTTTGATAGTAACTGCGACCTGACGCTGACGGTCACAACAAGGGTTTCATACGAAACCTAATGTTTTACTTAACCAGTAAGACTCCCTAATCGGGAGATAAGCGACCGTCAGGTCGCATGTATAAATCGGCCTGAAGGTGGTGCTAATTGGGACAGATCCATGTTGATGACATGAGTGTAGACATACTGTGTACCGATTTGCGTGATTTTAGGGCAAAATTTGTAGGAGCAGTGTCCAAAAATGTATTTTGCCAGTATTGGCCTCATGGTGGCGCTAGAAGAGGGCCATGTGAGAGGTTGGATGTTGTTGTTTGGCAGGCAAGGAGTGTGTGTGCAGAGTTTGGCATGGATAGGGGCAACGGTCGCGGAAATATGAGTTGGGCAAAAGTGTGACGTGGCGTGGCGTGACGTGACGGACAGACAGACAGACGGACTGCCAGCCAGTGGAGGTTTTGATAGTAACTGCGACCTGACGGTCGCAACAAAGGTTTCATACGAAACCTAATGTTTTACTTAACCAGTAAGACTCCCTAATCGGGAGATAAGCGACCGTCAGGTCGCATGTAAAATTGGCCTGATGGTGGCGCTAATTGGGACAGATCCATGTTGATGACATGAGTATTGACATATTGTGTACCGATTTGCGTGATTTTAGGGCAAGATTTGTAGAAGCAGTGTCCAAAAATGTGTTTTAAAAAATCGGCCAGAAGGTGGCGCTAATTGGGACAGATCCATGTTGATGACATGAGTCTTGACATATTGTGTACTGATTTGCGTGATTTTAGGGCAAGATTTGTAGAAGCAGTGTCCAAAAATGTGTTTTAAAAAATCGGCCTGAAGGTGGCGCTAAATGAGACAGACCCATGTTGATGACATGAGCTTAGAAATACTGTGTACAGATTTACGTGATTTTACGGCAAATATTGTAGGAGCTGTGTCCAAAAATGTATTTTGCAAGAATCGGCCTCATGGTGGCTAGAAGAGGGCTATGTGAGAATTGAGGGGTTTGGCATGGATAGGGGCAACGGTTGCGGAGATATGATTAGGGCAGAAGTGTGACGTGACGTGTGACAGACAGACAGCCGGTGGAGGTTTTGATAGTAACTGCACCTGACAGTCGCAATTAAAAGTATCAATACTGCAATATAGAAATACCGTAGTTATTGTAATTGAGTAAAATTAGGCCTACAGAAGTCTTGGGCAAAAAAAGTTTTCAAATACTTGAAAATAGCGGATCTACAAGCGCACAGTGAGCTTGTAGATGGGCTAATTTCAAATATAGGCTACTCTACATGGTTAGTGTATGTTTTGTAATACTAATCTAAATCTACAAAGTAACGGGCTATTCATATAAACTAGTACTATAGCCTACTAAGTGTTCAGATAAACGTATTGAAGTAAAAATGGTTTGCTTTAAATAGTATTAAAAACATTTAAATGAGGTTTAGTTTAAGGCTTTGATCATTAAAGCCTTTAAAAAGTGTGATGTGTTTTAGTAAAAACGTAATCTGCATTTCATACTTAATTCATTAGGAGTTTTGTTTTGTTTTGTTTTTTATTTTAAAAGCAATGTTTTTCCTGTTATGATCTGTATCAGCATTTATTGGGTTAACTCTGCAGGGACAGTTGTCAGCGTAACACAGCCCGGACGTGAAGGGAGGGAGAGAGATCACGTGAGCGGAGAGAGGGAACATGAAGACAAGTGAACAATGATTCAGAGTGAGACGTTCTGTATTATATCATTTCAAAGTGTTTGCTGTGCACAAACCAGTTGTAGTTTGGAGTCCTGTGAGTGTTTACACAACTTTCTGGGAGGAGGAAAAGCTGCACGTTTGGCAAGACAAGAGGAATTTCTTCACGAGGTTCAGAGACTGTTTTGTTTTGCTACAAGCTAACGCTAAAGCTAACAAGCTCAGTGAGTTTAGAGTCAGTTCATTGCACTGGACATTGCATTGGACAATCCAGACAACAACCAGAGCTTCACTTATAGTTCTCTGGCAACGTGGGATGAGAAGATTGTGTTTGGACTGTGATGTGCTAACCTGCTGCTAGACCTGTGCCTGAGTGACTGAGTTTGGAGCTTTTGAGAAGGTAATATTACTTTTTGCTTTTTTTTAAACTTTTTTTCTACTTACAGTAGTGATTTTATTCCTGAAAGAAGAGGGGTATTTCACATTCAGGTTTTCAACCTGCTAACTGTTGTTTAAAATTTGTATTATTCTATTTACTATTTTTGCACAGTCATTGCTATGGGGGGGGGGGGGGGACTCAGTTACTAGGCCCAATGTGGAGGGGCCTTTATTATTTTATACTTCAGCTATTGAAAAATAGCAGATTTACAAGCTCACAGAGCGGCACCGTTACTAGGCCCAATGTGGAGGGGCCTTTATTATTTTATACTTCAGCTGCGCTGTGAGCTTGAACATCTGCTATTTTTCAATAGTTAAAGCACAAAATGTGAGTGAATCCTTGTACCCAGGGCCCAGAATTTGGTGCGACACCCCTGTCCTCAACAGGTGGTCCACGACCCCTAGGGGGTACGGAGGTACTGCAGGGGGTCCATGAAATTGTTGCTGGATTATTATTATTAAGTGTGCCTGCAATGCAATGCAATGGCAAAACACTTATTGTGATCCGCCATACTTATAATGTCGCCACACAATTTCGGCAGGTAATAACCTCCGCACAATTTACGGCATCAAAACGTGTGGCTCGGCCGGGAATGGGGTGCTATTACTTTTCTTTCCGATCCGCCTTACGATGGCGACGTAATTCGCCAAAAAACTATGCGCTAAATAGTCTGACGGTTTCCGGTTTTACTGGTTCGATCCGGTTTACTTGATGATACCGGTTCAGTTTATGAATACCGACTAAACCGAGTAAAAAAACAAAAAAAAAGAAAAGTATACAATTAAAATATATTTTACAAATGTAAACGTTTGCTGACGGTGTCACGTGTATTTTCCGACAGCATTAAATTCATTCTGTATTGTATTTATTATGTTTGTGTATACAGTATACTGAATGTCAGTGGAGCGCAGATCTGCCACTGTTGACAGCTCACTGGCTGCTCAGACAGCCACCCCGCCTCCTCTCCCCCTGTCCTCTTCATTCAATAACAACTGGATACACGCGCTATTGTTTATAGATGCGGTGGACATTGGACAACGTGTTAGAAGCCACACACTGGCACACAGGTCTTCATTGCGTCTTTACAACAATAGCGACGATTTACGTTGTGGTGAACGTGGTCAAATAACCTTTATTGGCTCAACTACAACACGGAGGAAGCAAGCTAGCCAAGCATGTATGCTATCTGAGACAGTATGTATGTAGCCTAGCCTAGCTGTTTGATTGATTATAGCGTTTTCGTGGCGGCGCCGTCCCTTTGGTGGTCCGCCGGGGCCGCGGACCACCACGACCGCCTGTGCTTTGCCCTCCCGGATTCGTAGAGGGGCGGCACGTCCCTCTAGGATCAAAACAAAAAGTAGCCGATCTACAAGCAATCCCAATCCACTGTTTTTTACCCAATTCACTGGTTCTCTGTACAGCAGAGAAAACACAAACACGGCAGAGAGCATTTCCCCCATTCCACAGAAGCAGTAATAGTACAAACAGGAGACATCTCACTGAGAAGATCCATATAGATGTATATAAAATAACAGGTGGCTGTTGATTATGAGGACTCTACAAGAGTTATAATTAATGGCTAAATGGGCACCATAAATGTGTCCGCTTCTATCTGCGCCCCCAAGTGGTCATCATCCGGTATTACTGGTTCGGTCCGGTTTTTAATTAATTACCGAACCGGTTTAAAAAAAATCAAACCGTCACATGATTAGTGCAAAAACCCCATTGACTTTGAATGGGAGAATTTGGCGCCACAAAACTCTGCCATTCTTTTGCTTAGCAACGTGATTTGAATTTTAAAATGCACACACGACTTTGGACTTTGTCCGGCCAATAGGGATGAGCTGTAATTGATTAAGCCCCTCCCCCTCTGTAACAGGAAGTGCCCTTCGCCAAACAGGAAGTGCCTCTATATCTCATGAACCGTTTGTCGTACAGACGTGTGTGTGGCGTTATATGGCTTGATTAAGAGTCCTTATTAACCTTAATTGGTGCTTCCTTCGCCAAACAGGAAGTGCCCTTCGCCAAACAGGAAGTGCCTCTATATCATGAACCGTTTGTCGTACAGACGCGTGGGTGGTGTCATATGACTTTATTAAGAGTCCTTAACCTTAATTGGTGCTTCCTTTGCCAAACAGGAAGTGCCCTTCGTCAAACAGGAAGTGCCTCTATATCTCATGAACCGTTTGTCGTACAGACGATAATGTTAAAGCTAATGCAAAAAATGGTAATGTTATAAAATCTAACGCTAATGCTAACAAAAAATAATAGCGCTAATGCTAACACCAACCACTACACAAGGTTGCACACACTTAGCTAGCTGCAGGCACACTTAAAATGTTTTAGATTGTTTTTATTATTATTCATTTTCAAAATGTATTACTAAAATGGTCCTGCTGCGCTTCCGTCCAGCAGGAAGATGAAAAATGAAGGTGAAGATGAAAAATTGCTGTGAACTTCTGCTGTTATAGTGCCACCAGGAGGCAGATTTTTGCAAACCCTTTGTCTCTGCCAGGCCAAAACTGAGCACACACATTCCCTGGGTGCCAGAGCAGAACCTCTGCCCCATTTTTTTAGCATGGGCTTGTTATTCACCTTATTCCTGGCCCCGCCCCCTGGCTTCTTGTTCATATCCTGAAAGAGGCTGAAAAACATCATTGGGTTTCCTGTGTCTTTGCATTAAAATGTCAGTAGGGGCATTCTGGGCTCTGAATGAACTTGTGTTGCCATGTCTGCTTATAATAAGCAATTTGTGTATTGGAAAATAGTGTAGTTGCTTATTGGGCTTACTTTCTAATATTTTTAAACCAGTGGTTCCCAAATCTTTTCATATGAAGGACCCCAGATTTACATATTTGTCCACAGTCGCAGACCTCCATCTGAAAATATGTGGTGCCAGGGACCTCCACACAGATTTGTGTTGTTAAAATGTTTCAAAAATATTCAAAATATTTTAGTTTTTATTTCCTCAATATTTTTTAAATAGTAAATATACAAGCTCGCAATGTGAGACATGTGAGCTTAAAATAGAAGGTCTACAGTAACTGGATTGATTTCATCCACGGTAACGATATTCAAGTTAGGTTGCAACCTTAATGTGTACAAAGACTTGCAGTCTTTGCAGTGCTTGCTCCGCCATCATATTAACAATTTCTTGTTTCTGATTAATATGCAAAAATCATGATACAGTAAGTTAATATGATTGCAGAGCAAGCACTAGTCTGCACAGATACGGTAGCAAGTCTTTGTACAGAGTAACATTGGAACCTAACTGCCATGAATATTGTGGATGTACCCATCTATTTAATCCAAATTGTCTTCTGCCCATTTGTCGATTTGGTCAAAAGAAATTGGTTGAACAGAACTCATATTTTGGGACCATCGCTCCATTGTTTACAATGGATTGTAATACAGGCTGCCACCCCATGTGGACATGAGATCCAAGATGGCCGCAATGTGAATAAGGTCTATGGCGTCACCAGGAGGCGGATGTGTGCAAAACACATTTTTGGACAGTACTTCTAACGATTTTGTCCAAAAGTCACGCAAATCGGTCATTAAACGAAACGGGTCTTTCAGATTTTTCTAATTCCATCCTGATTGGCTAAGACTGGCTTTTGCAAGTGTGCTCCCTTTTGAACGAAATGCCTCAAATCATGAACACAGAGTGTGATTTGAGTGACATTCCCACTAGGCAGAGGAAGAAATGCCATTTAAAAATGTTCAAATCAGCCTCATGGAGGCGCTATAACGGGCCGATTCGTGTTTTTACCAATAACTCCACCGATCAGTGTAAAACTTTGTATGGGCACTCACATCTGCTTTTCATAGTGCCACCAGGAGGCTGACTTATGTAAAACACATTTTTTTTAAATTACTCCTTCAGATTTGTTCCAAACATCATGGGAATCAGTACAGAGTATCACTATAGGCAAGTGATCAAGACTGAGCTGTCCGATAATTCATATCATGGGAATCAGTACAGAGTATCGCTATAGGCAAGTGATCAAGACTGAGCTGTACGATAATTCATATTCCATCCTAGTTGGCTTAGATTGGCTTCCAAAGTTTCCAGGATTGGTCCGTTTTTAACAAAATGCCTTATATCATAAAAGCAGCTTGTGATTATCGTGCAATTTTGCACGTACAGTCCCAATAGGTCAAGGAACAAATATCACCCTTTTCACATTGGAATGTTATAGCGCCACCAGCAGCTCAATTTGAGCAAAACACATCTTTGGAACAAAATGCCTCAAATCATAACAGGCCACAGATGATATGGCACTCTTTTCACATTTGCCTATCACATTGGAGACCTGTGCTCGGAAGAGCGCTGCTCCTATTTATTTATGCATTCATTTATTTATTTTTATTATTATTTACAATAAGTGCACTGTATCCCCTTTATGAACAAAACATGTCTAAAATGCCTAACCTCCTATTTACGTACATTTTGCATTTTGTTTTTACAGCATCAAGAAATGAGTCTCCAACCTCTGTCAAGTCACCATCAAAGTCCAGCTACTCGACCACCTTTGCCTCAAATTCCTCAAGCTCTTTGTCTTCAAGCGATGGCAGGAGGAGGAAGAAGTTGTACATAAACTGGAATGATATTACATAAGCTGCAAAGGAATCGCTAGCCCTAAAACATTACTACTTCTGTTTGTGCACAGCCTTCATTTAAGAATTAATTACCTCCTTTTATTGACCTAAAGTGAAAAGAAAGATAAATAGTAAGTCGTTAATGTTTTACAGACATGTTCCCACTTTGCAACATGTAGCTGAAAAATGCCTATTTAAGGTGTTAATGAATGCCTAATTAACGATTTGTTGATGTTAATAATACACCTTCAATGTTAATAAGACACTTTATTAGGGATTTGTTGATGTTAATAAGACATGTTCCCACTTTACAACAGGTACCCACAAAATGCCTATTTAACGTGTTAATGAACTCCTAATTAACGATTTGTTGATGTTAATAATACACGTTCAATGTTAATAAGACACTTTATTAAGGATTTGTTGATGTTTATAAGACATGTTCCCACTTTACAACAGGTACCCACAAAATACCTAATTAACATGTTATTGAATGACTAATTAAGGATTTGTTGATGTTAATAAGACATGTTCCCACTTTACAACAGGTACCCACAAAATGCCTATTTAACGTGTTAATGAATTCCTAATTAACGATTTGTTGATGTTAATAATACATGTTCAATGTTAATAAGACTTTATTAAGGATGTGTTGATGTTTATAAGACCTGTTCCCACTTTACGACAGGTACCCACAAAATGCCTAATTAACATGTTATTGAATGACTAATTAAGGATTTGTTGATGTTAATAAGCCATGTTCCCACTTTACAAAAGGTACCCACAAAATGCTTATTTAATGTGTTAATGAATACTTAATTAATGATGTGTTGATGTTAATAAGACGTTCAATGTTAACACACATTGTTAAGGATTTGTTGATGTTAATAATACACGTTCAATGTTAATAAGACATGTTATTAGGGATTTGTTTATGTTAATAAGACGTGTTCCCACTTTACAACAGGTACCCACAAAATGCCTAATTAACATGTTATTGAATGACTAATTAAGGATTTATTGATGTTAATAAGACATGTTCCCACTTTACAAAAGGTACCCACAAAATGCCTAATTAACGTGTTAATAGATGCCTAATTAACGATTTGTTGAAGTAAATAAAACTGTTTCAACATTAATAAGACACTTTATTAAGGATTTGTTGATGTTTATAAGACATGTTCCCACTTTACAACAGGTACCCACAAAATGCCTAATTAACGTGTTAATGAATGCTCAATAAAGAATGTATTAATGTTAATCATGCACTGTCTCAATGTTAATAAGAAATCTATTTAGGACTTGTTAATGTTTATACAATATTATTCCACTTAAAACAGTTAATTAAGTATCTTATTAACAATGTATATATTCTTATATAGTATTCATAATGCATTTATTAATATTTATTATGATATAATAAGTATCTTATTAGTAGATTATTAATTAGGTGTCTTATGAATAGTTGATAGAGTATTGATAGTAATTAAGGTCGTTTATTAACCTGTATTAAAATATAATAGGGCTTATTGGTTACTTATAAGTTGTTAATTAACCATTAGTAAGGGATCTTTTCATATAGTTTATTGGGTCTTAACGCGATTTGACTTTCTTGTTATACATTTATTAACATGTATAACACATATAATAAGGTTTATAGATGACTTATACGTTGTTTATTAATGTTTAATTAGGCATTGTATACATGTCTAATTAAGTTGTTAAAACGTTCTTATTAATCTTTTATTAGGCAGTATTAAGTATATTATGTTTTATAAGTATCTTATAAGTAGTTTAATAATGTTTATAAGACTCTTATTATATAGTTTATTATGTGTTTATTAACGTTCTTATTAGAGTTAATAACAAGTTAATAAGTATCTTATTAACTGTTAATAAGTGTTTATTAATGGCACCTTATTATAAAGTGCTACCCAAATTTAAATTTAGTTTTAGTCTTAGTCTTTTGAATAAAATGACATTTCCTTTTAGTCATAATTTAGTCACCTGAAAGGTTTTAGTCTTAGTCTAATTTTAGTCAACTAAATATCATAAGATTTTAGGCGACTAAATCTACAGTTGATGTAGTCAACTGAGATGTATTTTGGCAGGCCTTGATGGCATCGTAATGACTGATTTTACACATGGTTGTTTGCTGAAAATAGCAGATCTACAAGCTCGCGACGCGTTGTGAGCTTGTAGATCGTCTATTTTCAGCACGCAACACCTGAGAGCAACCACACATAAAATGATTCTCTTCTCCACTAGTCCCTCCCTAATGTTTTAGTCTAGTTTTTATTTTGTTGACGAAATAGTCAATCTATTTAGTCTAGTTTTAGTCATCACAGCTTAGTTTTTATTTAGTTTTCGTCAGTGAAAAAAACGCAGTCGACAAACATTTTTCGTCATAGTATTAGTCGACAAAATCAACTCTGAGGACAACAGAAGGTGGCCATGCAGGCAGGCCCGGTGGCAGGATTCAATGGCTTACGGGGCCGTCCGTGAGCGCAAGGTTGCGACCATTATGCAAATGTACTTTCAAGCAAGCCGCCTTTGTTTTCGAGTATTTGCAACTCTGTAAAATATGGTGTGCAGGGGAGGGGCGGTTTCACTGATGTGCAGGGGAGGGGCAAGGTGGTCTGCGTGAGGGGGCCCGGCCCCCCTTTTTTGGCTCTTCCTTCAACCGAAACTGGCAGCTTCACAAGCATTATGAGTCCAATAATAACAGCTTTTGATATTGTATAATGAAATGTAGTTGCAATTCCCCGAGGTAATCAGTGATTTCTACCTCTGCTGCCTACACTGTATCTTAAACATATATGGTAACTATGGCTGTTGAGTTGGAGTGGCTTTGAATCTCGTGTGAGATAACACAGCAGGGGCCAGCACACTGATAACTCTTGTGAGATTGCAGCCTATTCATCAAGGCGTTAACACACGCAGAGAGGGGATTTTCTTTCTTTCTTTTGCAGACAATGCAGCGTTGGCACACATTGGAGCAACCTTTCTGGGACGAGAAAATTCACAGCCCTTATGTAAATCGTTTTCTTTTTATAGTCATATAGATATTATATTAATGATGCTGAGAGCGACACAAAAGAGAAATACTGTACACTAACTAGTGTGTTTGGTTGCCCATGGTGACATTTGTAGGGATAGAGTTTAGAATATATCCAAATAGGGCACCCAAATGGCCTAGCGGTCCAGGCGCATAGTACCACATTAGTCTCTGATGCCTGACAGCGTGTCGCAGGTTTGAATCCCGATCCAGACGACCTTCGCTGCATATCACGCCCCATCTCGCTCCGTTTCCTGGCTACCGACTGTACAATGAATAAAGGCAGGAAAGCCCCCCCCCCCCCCCCCCCCACAGAAAAAGAATATATCCAAATAGACCAAAAATAAATGTATTAAGAGACCATTACCTCCTCTTCAGTATGCTGTGATCACGTTAGAAATGCTGTTCATTTCCTTTAAAGAATCTTCCATCCATCTATATATTGTCATTGTCGGGTGGAATCCTTGTATGTCCAAAACCGTTTGTTTTGCATTTTTCTTTTTAAAAATGATTTAAACTAGTGAAAACAGCCGATCTACAAGCACACAACGCCTCTCACCGCGAGGCGTTGTGGATGCTTGAAGATCTACTGTTTTCACTACTTTTGTGCGATTGCCTTGTACGATGAAGCAGGGCTTTACATTGCGAAAGAACATACCAATTTTAAACTTGGAGATACAAGGTTTCCACGCGACAACGACGATATCTTCCCGCTAACCAGTGAAACAGAGACAAACAAACAGACACGCGTTCAAATAAAGCTGAAGCCGTGGTCCATGGATGCAGGGCCTGTACGAGCTTCTGAAGGACATTCTGTAGGGGACAAATAAAACAGAGCTGCTTTCAATCAACCTTGTCCATAACACCATCTGATTGCAATAGGTGTGTGTGTGTGTGTGTGTGTGTGTGTGTGTGTGTGTGTGTGTGTGTGTGTGTGTGTGTGTGTGTGTGTGTGTGTGTGTGTGTATTTGTGTGTGTGTGTGTGTATTTGTGTGTGTGTGTAAATGCGTGAGTTCTGTGATTAAATGAATGGGATGAAGTGGCGCGGCTGTCCGTGGGAGGTGCGGGAGGTGAGACATTATGTGACTACTCTCTGTGATTGCGTTAGCGGGCGCGTGTCTAATGCCCGATCGGATCGACTTGACCTCGAGAGAAATGAATCGATTTTGATGCTCTCACTGCCATGATAATAATCCCACACCTTTCAAGAAGTCCTTCACCGCCGCCTTCAGTGGCTAGTGTCCTCCCAGTGAACAACAGGCCTTCAGTGGCTAGTGTCCTCCCAGTGAACAACAGGCTTCAGTGGCTAGTGTCCTCCCAGTGAACAACAGGCCTTCAGTGGCTAGTGTCCTCCCAGTGAACAACAGGCTTCAGTGGCTAGTGTCCTCCCAGTGAACAACAGGCCTTCAGTGGCTAGTGTCCTCCCAGTGAACAACAGGCTTCAGTGGCTAGTGTCCTCCCAGTGAACAACAGGCCTTCAGTGGCTAGTGTCCTCCCAGTGAACAACAGGCCTTCAGTGGCTAGTGTCCTCCCAGTGAACAACAGGCCTTCAGTGGCTAGTGTCCTCCCAGTGAACAACAGGCCTTCAGTGGCTAGTGTCCTCCCAGTGAACAACAGGCCGTCTGGCTTTGTGTTCCTAAAGTAGAAATGAGTGCATTGTTCTACAGTCAAACGAGCGCATTGTTCTAGTCGAGTCCGGTCAAGGCGTAATATTCTCAAATTCATCAGTTTTGCAGTATCTGATTCTGTTCATACAGTATGTAGGTCTTAAAGAGTCATGAAACCCAAAATCACTTTTTCTATAAATATATATTACAGTATATCAAGGAGTCACTTGTGATAGGGAGCAATGATATGGTTCAATTTGCCCATAGGCTTGTGGATTCAGAGCTTTCTGCTGTCTCTGTAGCTATTTCTGTGTTCTTCCAGTTTCTGGGTAGAAAATAAATATTTGGCGCCACTCATTACATATTTGCTCTCGGCGTACCATTAGTTTGGCATGAGGTGGCTTATCTACTCACTCCTACATTTTAGAAACCACTCCTACCGGTACATTTTAGAAACCACTCTTCAATCCTACATTTTAGATTTCTTTTCATATTCTGAATTCTGATAAAACAAATAAAGAGGCGGGTTTCTCGCTCCTTTAAATACCTTCATCTGCATTTGCAGCTAGACAGTGGCCATACCTTTTTTGAGTTTAGGTGTCGCAAATACTCTGTCACATGGTGCTCATGGAAAGTCAAAATGTCTTAGTATTTTAGAATGCTCACATTACACACAAGGCTGGAGAAAGATCCCTGTGATTTACAGGAAATTGAACTTTGAGTAAAAGGAAGACTTTGCACCACATTTGAATTCAAGAGGTTGGGATATTGAGAGAGGGAACCCTTCATCCGAAAAGCCATACCTGTACCACCCCTGAAAGACAAGTAGGCCTAGAGAAACAGTGGCAGTAGAGAGAAGGTCAAAGGAAGGCCATAGCGACAGGAGGAGGTGAGAGATGAGATAGAGTTTTGGAAGTGGCAGAGTGTCGGTCAAGTTGAGGTAGTAGGAATAAAAGAGTGACAAGGAGAAAAAGATCAAATGCCACAGGCTGTTTTTCAGTGGTGAAAGAGAGGGAGAGACAAGAGAGGAACAATCACCTCAAGCATGAAGTACGGTAGTGGAGAGGTTGGCATCAGAGATGTCCAGGCTAGGCCCTTAGCAAGCTGGCGAGAAGGTGCAGAGATGCAGAGTGGCACTGTAGAGAATGATGCTTTATTTACACTCTGGCGTATGAAAATATGCCAGATTGTTTTGATTGATTGAAGAATTTATTAGAAGTTTTGCAATAGAAAAAAGTACAGTTTCATGACAGTACAAATCACTGGTACGAGGTCAACTAAAAGGAGATCCTAGAAAGCTCTACGGCTTATTTCCACAGGAACCACACTTTATGTATCTCATATAACATTGAAAGACAGATGGATAGAACATAGTACTTTATCTAGAATAACATCAATTTCAAAAGCAGAAAAAGCATAACATCAAATACAAAGGCAGAAAAAAGGGAGGTGCACAGTAAGGCGTTGTGAGCTTGAAGATGCAATACCATCATCTATCTATAAATGCGAGAAGTCTCTGCGTGTCTGTCTGTCTGTGTGTCTGTAATCCGCGTATCTCGAGAACCGTTCGTCCCACCGGCTTCAGATTCGGCACGCGCGTTCCCCGCCGCGGCACGGAGTGCAGTGCCGGGTCTCGACCCGACCCGACGCGCGGTTTTCCCGAACCGGCGCGAAACGTTCGGAATCTCCTTATGCGGGGCTGATTGTTGACATCAGGCTGTTCCGGAGGAAATCGGCGAAAGCTCTGACTCATTGTGACATCACTTCATAAAAGGCTCTGACATCACGTACGCCACATGAGTCAACAAAAAATCTCTGTGAGTGTGTATGTATGTATGTAATCCGCGTATCTCGAGAACCGTTCGGCCCACGGGCACGCGCGTTCAATGAATGCCCCCATATATGGGCATAAAATGGATTGCAGACAGACAGATACAGATATCTCCATATATGGACATAAATGGACAGAGGCAAACAGATGGTCAAATATCTCCATATATGGGCATAAAATGGACGCAGACAGACAGATACAGATATCTCCATATATGGGCATAAATGGACACAGGCAAACAGATGTTCAAAACGGGTCCTATGACAACAGGTATAATGAGGTTTGCATTAAAGGGGGAACCGGCACTGTGTCTGCAACACAGTTGGAGGCACAGACAGATACTCCATATATGGGCATAACATGGACGCAGATAGACAGATATCTCCATATCTGGGCATAAAATGGACCCAGAACTATAACTGCAGTGATCTCCATATATGGACATAAAATGGACGCCGACAGACAGACAGACAGATACAGATATCTCCATATATGGGCATAAATGGACACAGGCAGACAGATGGTCAAAACGGGTCCTAAAGGGCGGGGCATTCATTCCCTATTTACATTGTTCCGAGTTGGCCAGGTCGCCGACTAGACGCTGGGCCGCCCAGCTTCTAGTATGCTTTAATTGGCATTCTGTTTTCAGTAAGTACACTGACAAAAAAATGTACAATCATGAGAGGACTAATGAAAAACCTCCACTTTAGAATGAAGTGCTTTTGCATTCTCACTTCCAGGGGAGTGGATGCTTAAAAGGTTGGTAGCCGAAATCTCTTAATTAATCAATACAAATCAATGAATAGTGACACTATTAACTCAGCGGGTGCCCACGCGTCAAACTCTTTGATGTCGCTGGAGGCCCACGACGCGTTTGCCGCGTTTACTGTATTTACAGTAACAACTTTAAATCTCACCGTAAGGTCGGGGCTACGCCGGGATGTAGCCCATATTCACCGCGGGTTGCTTCGAATGGACGCTGAGAGCATCGCGTGGCCGTTTTTCTCCATATACTCCAATGCATTTCCCCATCTTTAACGCCCTTTATCTCTGATGTTTTTTTTTATGGCTAAAACTGTGGCAGACTGTGGCAAAATGACCAACTTTTGATTCGGCAATCAACAGCTATGATCAACACTGGCCCATACAGTATGTTACACAACAACATCCTGTCTGCGGTCATGTGACCAAGTGACGTCATGACGCATGCATTGACGCATGCATTGACGCATGCATTGACGCATGCATTGACGCAGCAGGGCCGTGTGCAATACAATGGTGGCTGGTCTGGGCATCCAGGGGGGATAACTCTGGCTCCATCTAGGGGCAGCCAATGTGTTAAGCTACACTACAACGTACACTGAAAACCATTGCCATTCCAGTGCTACAAGTATTTTTTTGGTTGGTGCCCCAACTACGTGCAGACTTGGCAAAAGATGCTATTAGGCAACTTAAAATTTGTCAAGATTACTGCTAAGACCGTAGCCACCATGTAACTACTTGTATACATGTCTGATTGGTCGCAATGTCTCCCTGACAACCAATAAAACAATGACATTGCTGTCCGTCTGGACTATAGGACTGTGACTACAGATCCCATAGCCGAGGCAAAAATGCTAATAAAAAGCTTTTATTCCGGAAAAGTGAAAGATCTGCTTTGTCAGTACTTGCATTTGCCAGTGGTCAATGCTCAATGCTCATGTGCAATTTCATCGATCCATTGGCCAACCCACCGTGAATAAAAATGGATGAGGACGGACGGACAACCAGAGTCTTTTTATTTTATAGTAGGACAGTGGGATGAACTGAAATGCTTGGTGGGGAAATTGGGGGAAAAATACACAATGGGGAAATTCTACCTCCGTTATGGGACACTGGGGAATCAATACAATTGCTGATTCATGGTAAAATTGATAGGAGCCCATTAGCTGCTAAGATATAATGCTTTTTAAGGTTTTAGGAAAATGAGTCGGATTTATCGAAAGTGGAGCTATACTGTATCTCGCTGACTCCCGTCACTTTTCTCTGTGCCATTTCGGAGCGGTTCTGAAGACTTTCTAAAGTGTGAAGACACCATCATTTTTGACAGTAATGAGCCGTAATGGACTCTTCACCGCCGTGCACTCATTGTGCCTCTGGTCTCTGACAGAAAGTCGCCTCCTGCAAAGTGCCGCTGCCTGACTCTTCCGTTTATACGGGAGATATTTTGACAGAAGGTTGTTTCCTTTGATGTGAGGTGTAATGCACCGATGACAGGAACACTGGCAAGGATGATAGAAGCAAACATCTTTTTTGAGATTTGG
>NC_137815.1:49321319-49348819 GCF_963921795.1 Nannobrachium achirus
CACTCGGGTTTGGTTTTGTAATTTGATTATTATTTCGGAACAGGTCGGAATCGGACGAAATTTGACGGTCCATTTCGATTTCGATTATTTTTTTCTCAGAAGTAATGTTGGAGAACCCAGATGTATCAGTGATGTCAGTCATCTCAAAATTTGGGAACTGTTTAGTATCAGTGATGTCAGCATGCATGTAGACAGTAGTGATGCGCGGGTCAGGGTTATTTATGGACCCCGCAAATTTCATTTTCTGACCCAGCCCAGCCTGCCCCGCAAGACGGCATCAATTTTCACATCCCAGCTCAGCCCGGCCCGCCGTCATTAAATATGTCAAATAGGTCTTTGAATGTGGATTTATTCCATCCATCACGGAAAGGCAGACAATTCCAACCGTGCAAAAACAGAATGGCATATTAGAGAAGAAACCTTCAGTGCTGACGATGAGCCGTTGACATGACAGCATGAGATGCTTATTTTAATTGACAACACTCCTGTTACTATAGGACTATACACACGGAGCACAACTCTAATGTATCACAGAGAGATATTGCAGACCCAGTAGCCTAGTCACTGGTGCAAGACAAAATAAAAAACTATGAAGAGAAAAGACCGAAATGTTTAAGTGCACCGTCAACTTTTTATCAGAGCTCTGTAGCTACTGACGCCTCTCCCACAACAACAACAGCCAAGCCAGCAGAAGGTAATTAACCAGTCCACTCACCTATTGCTGCTTTCAAACGCTGTGCATTGTTTTAAGTCACAGGAGCATGGTTTTCATATCATAAATATGAACTTTGATTAGTCAAAAGCTTGTGTCAGTATAATCCACGTGATTCCTGTGTACATCTTGTAGGCTGCAACAAGTAGCCAATAACAACACGCTGAAGCATTTCCTTAAAAAGGTGCATTTCAAAATAAGACCCTCCCGTAATTCTGATTATATAGGCATCTGGTTTTCTTTTTAAATCTACTTACAGGAAGTAAATGGACTAAATTAGAATGACATGACACGGACACACCAGCGAGCGCTTCAAGGGACGCTCTAGACATGCTTGGCTGCGAGCAGGGAATTATTATTATTATTATTATTTGGACGGGAGTCCAACCTGCCCCGCAAATAAAGTGTACATTTCTTGACCCAGCTCAACCCAGCCTGCGGGCTGACCACAGGGGACCGCGGGTTCGGGCTGGCCCGCGCATCACTAGTAGACAGGCATCGGACAGACAGTGCTTTATTAGTATAGGATTATAAGAATAACTTCCAATAACTCTATTTATTGACTGAGTAGTTGTAAATGTTAATTTAGTTGATAATAAAGGAATTAAAGTGTGTCTCCTCTCCTCTCCTCTCCTCTCCTCTCCTCTCCTCCTCTCTTCTGTCATTTAGCTCTTAACTCCCCTTCTCTCCTTAGTACCAGTATGGAGACTTGGTTAGGGACACGGTCAGAGAGAGAGAGAGGAAGCAGAGGAGGAGAGGAATTACGCTAGATTGCTTGGCTTGATTGCTCCCTCCCACCCGTCCCTTTGTACTAGATTGAACGCTTTTAACCAGGCAGCATGCACGCGCTGTACCCACACACACACACACACACACACGCACACACACACACACACACACACACACACACACATGTACGACGTGCACCCACGCACGTGCACATGCACATGCACACACAGACATTGTAGTGGTTGTGCAACAATGCATTTGGACTCATTTATTTGAACCATGTAATTGAACAGGGAGTTCCATCCCATCTGCTTTCCTACAGTATCAGATCTCCAACCAGACATGAACACAGCTTCAGAATAACCATTAAACAGAACAGCAAAGCGGAAACTGACACATGATCAATCTGAACACTTGACCACAAAGATGTATTATTTATTTAAAACCTTTCGATAGATATGTGCTCCGAATAATGTGCAGTTTGGGTTATGGGATGTGCACACTGCACAGTATATGAGGGATTGAATGTAGGAGTCTCAGAAGTAATGTTGGAGAACCCAGACTTGTCAGTGATTTCAGTCATCTCCAAATTTGGTCAATGTTCAGTATCAGTGATGTCAGCATGCGTGTATATTAGACAGACATCGGACAGACAGACATTTGTTCGTTTATTATTAGGATTATGACATGATACAATCTGACCGATACATTGATCACATGCATGCCTCCAGAGATATTTTGTACTGATTTGTACCAAAGTTTTGGACAAAATATGTATTTGTAGCAACAAAAAATGGGTATGGCCTGTGGGGTGTGGCCTGTGGGACAAATGAATGAATGAAACTTTATTTGTATAGCACCCTTCATACAAAAATGCAGCTCAGAGTGCTTCACACAACAAGATATAAAACAAAACAGCAATAATGACAATACAGCAAGACAAAAGTAAATAAAACATTAACTCAGCAAATAATAGCAATAACAATAAAGTAGCAAAAGGCAAAACAGTTAATCTAGGGTAGGATTATTTAAAAGCAATAGAAAATAAATAAGTCTTGAGTTGGGACTTAAAGCTGTCCACCGAGGTTGACTGCCTTAAATATAATGGGAGGCGGTTCCAGGCCGTCGGCCCATAGAAACAAAAAGCAGCTTCACCGTATTTTCTAATTTTCATTTCTAAACTAGGGATTTCAAGTAGGTCAGCACTAGCGGACCTAAGGGGACGGCCAGGAACATATCTATTCAGACAGTCATTGAGATAGGAGGGTGCCAGGCCATTAAGGGCTTTAAAAACCAGTAGAAGAATTTTAAAGTCTATTCTAAAGGCAACCGGAAGCCAATGCAGCGAAGCCAAAACTGGAGTGATATGTTCCCTCATCTTAGTTCTTGTTAAAACTCTGGCAGCCGCATTCTGGATGACTTGTAGTCTGTCTGTATTTTTTTTAGGTAGGCCAGAGAAAGGTGCGTTGCAATATACGAGTCTAGAGAAGACAAATGCATGAATTAACGTTTTTGCGTCATCCAGTGACAGATAGGCTCTAATTCGGGCAATATTCCTAAGATGGAAAAAGGCAGTCTTGGCTATGTGACTGATGTGTGTATTAAAGCTTAGTTCAGAATCAATGAGAACCCCAAGGTTCTTTTCTGTATTTTTACTGTTTACAGCCAGGTTGGTGAGTCTACCTGTCATTGATTCCCTCTGCTCACTAGAACCAACAATGAGAACCTCAGTCTTGTCCTCATTTAGTTTGAGGAAGTTTGCAGACATCCAGCGTGTGATGCTGGACAGACAGGACAGCAAAGAGTCAAGGCCATTGGGGTCATCTGGGGCTACAGAGATGTACATCTGAGTGTCATCAGCATAAAAATGGTAATTAACGCCATGATTGGCAATAATTTCACCCAGTGGCAATATGTATAGGGAAAACAATAAGGGGCCGAGAATTGAGCCCTCTGGAATACCGGAAGAGATGGAGTGTTTGTCAGAGACAAATTCATCTAATTTAACAAAATAAGATCTGTCTCGAATGTAGGATTGGAACCAGGACAAGGCAGTACCTGACAGACCTATACAGTGTTCCAGACGTTTTGATAAAATAAGATGATCTAGAGTGTCAAATGCAGCTGATTGATCCAGCAATAAAAGCACTGACACATTTTTTTTGGCAGAGGCCAGCCTGAGGTCATTAACCACTTTCACAAGTGCTGTTTCGGTGCTGTGGCCCTTCCTGAAACCAGACTGAAACTTATTGTGACAAGATGCGTCATTATTCAAGGTGTGTGTGTGTGTGTGTGTGTGTGTGTGTGTGTGTGTGTGTGTGTGTGTGTGTGTGTGTGTGTGTGTGTGCGGGCGGGCAAAGTTTCACACAGATGGGTTCAGAGGCAGTCCACAATATCAGTAGAAATGCTGGCACCATTCGGCAACAGATACATTAAAGGCTTGGAAATTGGACATTCAGGAAGATATTGATGATGCAGAGTGGAAACAGGCATGTGTAAAAGCACGAAAACAGACAATTAATACAAGGTTTAAATTACTCCAATATAAATGGTTAATGAGAACATACATAACTCTTGTCAAACTCCATCATATGTCCGCCAACATTCCAGATATCTGTACCACGTGTTCAATTGAGAAAGGTACATTATTTCACTGTATGTGGGAGTGTCCTAAGATGCAAATATTTTGGAATGAAGTCATACAGTGTATGTCAGGAATCTTTAAAATTACCGTTCCACTAAGTGCTAAGCTCTGTATACTTGGAATTCACCCAAGGAACTTTATACATTCAGCAAAGCAAACTAAAATCTTTGACTTTGGACTTCTCCAAGCTAGAAGAGCTGTGGCATTATGCTGGAAAAGTGTTGAAGCCCCAACATTGAGCATGTGGCATAGGGAGCTCATGAACTCTATCGAGCTGGAGAGGCTAACCTATGTGGTTAGAGGTAGACAGAGTGACTTTGACCGGCTTTGGGAGACGTATATGAACGCCATGGAAAAAAAGAACCTAAAAGAAATAATGATGTGTGGCTAAAGAGAAAGAGAGAACAGGAGGAGGAAAGGAAAATTGTTTTTTTACTAACGCGTTTCGAACTTGTAAA
Source organism: Nannobrachium achirus (assembly GCF_963921795.1). Taxonomy (NCBI): domain Eukaryota; kingdom Metazoa; phylum Chordata; class Actinopteri; order Myctophiformes; family Myctophidae; genus Nannobrachium; species Nannobrachium achirus. Next base: position 49,325,863 of record NC_137815.1, read on the forward strand.
TCTGCTACTTTTGACACTGTTGTGAAGTGTAGGGCATTAATTTGAGAAAAAACACAAAAAAGTTTGAATATGGAGAGTATTCTGCCCTGCAGCAACGATATACTATGTGTTAATGTAGGAGTGAACAGGCTCATTTGGCCTTGCGTCTAGTAAGTGGGATTTGAAGTGTTGCCCACAGGCTGAGGCTCAGCCATTTCCAAGGTTTTCTATTGTTTTACCAGTATAGCCCCTCCTGAGGGGGCCAATCAAACACTACAGGCCTGTGTGTGTGTGTGTGTGTGTGTGCACACGTGTGTTTGTGTGTGTATACACATGCAGGCGGTGCCCCCACAACAGAGAGATGCTCATGAATTAGCCCGAGTGCAGCAGGCAGCATTCGGAAACCGATTGCAGTTTATTTTAGAGCTTGCACTGCTGTGTGTGGCTCATCCTTCATCACTACGGATGATGATATCCCAGCCACACACCGAGAGACGACCCAGGGGAGAGAGAGAGAGAGTGTGTGTGTTTTTATCAGTTTGTGAGCGTGCGTGCGTGGCGTGCGTGCGTGCGTGCGTGTGTGTGCGTTACTATACTTGTGAGGCCAGATATCCCCACAAGAATAGTAGAATTAGAGAATTAGAACGTTTTCTGTTCCTCACAAGAGAAATTATTTCAGAGTTGGGTATCTCCTCACTTCCTTCAAAGGTGTTACCAATGATTCTAATGAAGGCTCTGTTCCATTTCATGTACTGTAGCACAGTGGTTCTCAAACCTTTTATTTCAAGGACCCCCATAACTCTTTTTTTTTTTTTAAACTTTGTTTATTTGATTTTCAAGTGAAGCATTTAAGGCAATGAAGTGGTACAATAATAAGAGTAGCAGCTTCTTTTGTACAAACAACAAATATACAACAGTGGTATGAGGATTGACATTTTCACCCAAAACAATTAAAAAAGAATATACATAATATAGGATAAAGAAAATATGTTATTACAGACAAGCAAGCACAAAAAAAAGACAAGACAACAACCAAAAAACAAAAATAAAACAAAAACATCAACATCAGTCAAACAACACATCCACGTCTATGAAATCCATATAATCCGCATAGCAGGACAACACACCCGACACAGCAAACCCATCCTATCCAAACCCCAATGGACCTCCTGTATCCTTATAGTATGTCCTCAACCAGAGATGGATTCAGGTTCGTAACAAAATGAAGGAAAGGACCCCATATCTTCCCAAATTTCTCAGTGGAGCCGTTCAGTGCGAGTCTAATTTTCTCCAATTTGAGACAGTGTAAAGTGTCTCTCAACCAGTGAGTGTATGAGGGAGGGGTAGGGGATTTCCAGTTAATTAGAATTAGTCTCCTGGCCAACAGAGTAACGAAGGCCAAAACATCCCTCTCCAATTTGGAAAGAGATGGTAGTGAGGGGAAGACCCCAAACAGAGCACCCAAGGGAGTAGGCTCCACTCTTTGCCCCACTATGTCTGATATAGAGTGGAAGATTTCAGTCCAATAGTTGTGTAGGGAGGGGCAAAGCCAGAACGTGTGAATGAGGTCCGCTGGGGAATGTTTACATCTATCACATTCAGAAGATACGTTGTCATAAATTCTAGCCAACCGAGCCTTAGTGTAATAGATACGATGTACTAGCTTACATTGGATCAGACCATGTCTCGCACAAATAGAGGACCCATGTACTCGTAGTAAGATAGCATCCCATATCTCCTCGGTTATTTCCTCCCCCAGATCTTCCTCCCAGCGGGCTTTTATAGTGTTCAGTGATTCAGGGCGCAAACAACAAATATCTTCATAAATCTGTGAGATTGCACCCTTAAGAACTGGTAATGGGGCCAAGAAAGTGTCTATTGCAGTGTCATCTGGTAAGTTGGGAAAGGCAGGAAATGTATTACGGACAAAGTTGCGGACTTGTAGATATCTAAAAAAATGCTGTTTGGGAATGGAATATTCATCTGCAAGTTGTTGGAAAGATGCAAAGACGTTTTCAATATATAGGTCCTTAAAGGTACGAATACCAAGACCCGACCAGGTTGAGAAGACACCATCTAGCAGGGAGGGATGAAATGCATGGTTAGAAGCCAATGGGGCATTAACACACGGGTGACTAACCGGTCCTTTAGGCCGATTTTGAGATTTCAAAGTGCAATAACTCTCCCCTTGAATGTCTCAGAAATGTCCCCTTCCATGACTTTTCCTAAATACTCAAGATATATGTTCTCGTTTTTTTTCCACTTCTGAAACGTTTCCTAATTATGAAATAAAATACAATTATACCACTCTGACGGCACTTATCGGCAGAAATGACCGTTCTCCCCCATTTCTCCCAGCAGCAAGAGACTTCACACCTACAGCCCCCCTGGAGTGCGCCTTTGTTCCTTCTAATAGAACATTTACATGTCCCTGTCAGCAAAGATAACATGACTAAATACACTATCTCTAATGTTGTATTTTATAATTGAAAATAATAATGATAATATCAATGTATCAATTGTATTGTTATCGCACATTATCGCACCACGTAACAGTTCTTCATTTCGTTGCGATAGAGAATGCAGATATGCGGTGGTGTAAAGTAACGTTACGTAGGCCTACAGTTTTGGGGTATTTGTAGTACTTGAGAGTATAATATACAGTATACCATATATAATGAGCCAAATGAAACCAAATGGAACCGTCCGGGTCCATTTGGTTTCATTCTACAGACACACGTTTGGCGAGGCTGTTTTTTCCCCCCAGCTGTAGCCTATCATTATCGCCTAATTCTTCTCTGTCCTGCGATGGTGTTTGCGTCAATCATATCTGATCATTAGGGCCCGAGCACACACAGTGTGAGGACCCTATTGTAATTGCAAAGATTATTAGGGCCCGAGCACACACAGTGTGTGAGGACCCTATTGTATTTGCAAAGATTATTATTATTATTATTATTATTTTCCCGAAAGTAAATCGCGTTTTTGAGGCGCAAAACGTACTCAAAAAGTTGCGCAACTTTGCACACACATCACAAGTGGCGAAAATTTACGTATATAAAAAAAAAAAAGGGGGGGCGTGGCCTAATGGCGCAACAGCGCCCCCTACAAAACTTCGTGCCTCAAGCCCCACCATACGGTTTAACCTACACGTACGAAAATCGGTACACATCTGTATCGTGTCCGGACTCACAAAAAAGTCTCTCGGCGCCACGTCCGAAACCAAACAGGAAGTCAGCCATTTTGACTAATTAGTGGCGTTTTGGTGTATTTTTGGACGTTTTCATGTGTCGCACTTTAACGAACTCCTCCTAGGGGGTTAATCGGATCAACTTCAAGTTCGCTCGGCATACTCAAGACACCTTAACGATGAAAAGTTGTGCGAATCGTGAGTTTTCGTAAAACGGCGTGCCCGTGGCGTAGCGTCAAACTTCCTTCACCAAACAGGAAGTGCCCCCTCTTCTGATTGGTCCATACTTGATTGTTCCTTTTTTTGGCTGTTACTCATCAACCGTTTATCGTACAGAGTTGTGGCTGGTATCATATGACTTGATTAAGAGTCCTTAACCTTAATTGACGCTTCCTTCGCCAAACAGGAAGTGCCCTTCACCAAACAGGAAGTGCCTCTATAACTCATGAACCGTTTGTCGTACAGACTCGCGGCTGGTGTCATAATTTTTTTTTTCTCACAAATTTTTTTTTCTCAATTTTTTTTTCTCAAAATTTTTTTTTTCTCAAATTTTTTTTTTCTCAAAAATTTTTTTTTCTCAAATTTTTTTTTCTCAAATTTTTTTTTCTCAAATTTTTTTTTCTCAAATTTTTTTTTCCTCAATTTTTTTTTCTCAATTTTTTTTTTCTCAAAATTTTTTTTTCTCAATTTTTTTTTTTCTCAAAAATGTTGCTAATGCTAATGCTAACAAATGCTAATGCTAACATGCTAATGCTAATGCTAACAAATGCTAATGCTAACATGCTAATGCTAACAAATGCTAATGCTAACAAATGCTAATGCTAACATGCTAATGCTAATGCTAATGCCAATGCTAACTAATGCTAACAAATGCTAATGCTGATTAAAAAATTCTAATGCTAATTGGCTGCTACCTCTTGTGACGTGGGTAGAGCTTCGAGGGCCCGGTCATTGCTGCTTGCAGCTTTAATTATTATTATTATTCTTCCCCCTAAAGAATCGCGTTTTTGAGGCGCAAAACGTACTCCAAAAGTTGCGCAACTTTGCAAGCACATCACAAGTGGCGAAAAATTACGTATTTAAAAAAAAAAAAAAGTGGGCGGGGCCTAATTGCGCAACAGCGCCCCCTACAAAATTTCAACGCAACAGCCCCACTAGACGGTTTCACCCACAAGTACAAAAATCGGTACACATCTGTATTGTGTCCGGACTCACAAAAAAGTCTCTCGGCGCCACGTCCGAAACCAAACAGGAAGTCAGCCATTTTGACTAATTAGTGGCGTTTTGGTGTATTTTTGGACGTTTTCATGTGTCGCACTTTAACGAACTCCTCCTAGGGGGTTAATCGGATCAACTTCAAGTTCGCTCGGCATACTCAAGACACCTTAACGATGAAAAGTTGTGCGAATCGTGAGTTTTCGTAAAACGGCGTGCCCGTGGCGTAGCGTCAAACTTCCTTCACCAAACAGGAAGTGCCCCCTCTTCTGATTGGTCCATACTTCATTGTTCCTTTTTTTGGCTGTTACTCATCAACCGTTTATCGTACAGAGTTGTGGCTGGTATCATATGACTTGATTAAGAGTCCTTAACCTTAATTGACGCTTCCTCCGCCAAACAGGAAGTGCCCTTCACCAAACAGGAAGTGCCTCTATAACTCATGAACCGTTTGTCGTACAGACTCGCGGCTGGTGTCATAACATCTTTTTTTTCTCAACATTTTTTTTCTCAATTTTTTTTCTCAAAAATTTTTTTTTCTCAAATTTTTGTTTTCTCAAATTTTTTTTTCTCAAATTTTTTTTTCTCAAATTTTTTTTTCTCAAATTTTTTTTTTCTCAATTTTTTTTTTCCTCAATTTTTTTTTCTCAAATTTTTTTTTTCTCAAATTTTTTTTCTCAAATTTTTTTTTCTCAAATTTTTTTTTCTCAATTTTTTTTTCTCAAAACATTTTTTTCTCAAAAAATTTTTTTCTCAACATTTTTTTTTCTCAAATTTTTTTTTCTCAAATTTTTTTTCTCAAATTTTTTTTTGAGAAAAACGTTAAACTATCGTTAAAGTGCGACCCGTGATAGCGGCCAAAAATGCGCCAAAACGCCACTAATTAGTCGAAATGGCTGACTTCCTGTTTGGTTTCTGATTGGCTGCTGGCCTTGTGACGTGGGAAGAGCTCCGAGGGCCCGTCCATTGCTGCTTGCAGCTTTAATTTGAGTTATAATTTGAGGGTTATAAATGTTTGAGTTATAAATGTCCATAACGTTGTACACTCTGTCTCTTCTCTTTCTCTCTTCTCTCTCTCTCTCTCTCTCTCTCTTTCAAAGGTGAACTGTAAAAACTATTGTGTAGCGACATTATTATTATGTACATTTCCATTTGTTAACTTCAAATAAATGTTTCAATCCATTGATCAGTGGCTGCATTCTTTACTGATAGCTGTGTAATTTGAATAGCCAATGTGTTAGTATTGTTTTGAAATAGGCCAATTTGTTAGTTTCGAAACAATTCACACAGTACTGTGTGAATTAAAGTGGTTTATGTATAGGCCTATTTTATATTATAATTTGTAAATACGTTTTGAAATAAATGTCTAGTGGAGTAGAAGTTAAAATATTGGAAATTGGATTTACTAACGTAAAGTACAAATAGCCAAGTTCTCCAAGTTAGAATGTATTTTTTTGTACTTTACTTTACTTTACTTGAGTATTTCCAATTTCCAATACTTTTTCTTCTACTCCACTACATCTCGGAACCAAATACTCCACTACATTTATTTGAAAACTCCAGTTAGTTACTTTGCAGATATAGCCTACATTCTAATCTTATAAAACATACATAAACCACTTTAGCCCTATGTTATACCAAGGCTATTTGAAAATAGCCGATCTACAAGCTCACAACGAGCTTGTAGATCTGCTATTTTCAAACATTTTGTACTTTTACTTTTGGTACTTTGAGTACATTTGGTTACCAATACTTTTGTACTTTTACCCAAGTACATTTTAAATTCTGGACTTTTACTTGTAACAGAGTGATTCTACATTGCAGTATTGATACTTTTTACTTAATTATAAAAATTCCACCACTGTGTAAACGTTTGTGTTCTCATCATATTATGACAACATGAACGAAACAAAATGTATTGTCGTTCTCTCAGGTGGAAACCTTGTATGTCCACTTCAAAACCAGACTTTGGCTTATGTGCATAGCATTGTGAGCTTGTGTCTATAATCTTAGCTCTTGGAAACCAATGTCTAACCCAAATTAATGTCAGTGGTCATTTAGAAATCAATCATATCTGATAATTTGAGTTATAAATGTCCATAACGTTATACACTCTCTCTCTTCTCTTTCTCTCTCTCTCTCTCTCTCTCTCTCTCTCTCTCTCTCTCTCTCTCTGAACTCTCTGAACTGTAAAAACTATTGTGTAGCGACATTATTATTATGTACATTTAACATTTCCATTTGTTAACTTCAAATAAATGTTTCAATCCATTGATCAGTGGCTGCATTCCTTACTGATAGCTGTGTAATTTGAATAGCCAATGTGTTAGTATTGTTTTGAAATAGGCCAATTTGTTAGTTTCGAAACAATTCACACAGTACTGTGTGAATTAAAGTGGTTTATGTATAGGCCTATTTTATATTATAATTTGTAAATACGTTTTGAAATAAATGTGGCCTAGTGGAGTAGAAGTTAAAATATTGGAAATTGGATTTACTAACGTATATAAAGTACAGAAATGAATTACTACTAGTTGTAGGCTGCCTACAGAGAATTATTGTCTCTCTGTCACAGTCACCGCCGTGTTCATATTTCAAGCTCAACACACATTGATTGGATGACAGAATATTTTATTAGACATACATGTATAGCCCTACCACATGTAAAAAAAAAAACATTCGTGAAAGCAACCTCTCTCGCTCACGCACACAGACAGATTTTGCATCGAAACAGGAAACAATTTAAGTATCTCATATAACATGGAATGACAGGGATAGAACACAGTACTATGCAGTAGTAATAGTAGGCCTAATAATAATAACTAATAACTATGGGTAATAATAATAGTAATAAGAATAATAAAGTCGGGACATATGAAAGCTTTGGCCTAATTATTTTATTTTGTCATGTGTCTAATCTAATCTCCACATTAGATTACTAATCAATAGCGCGGTGCGTGCTGTGTTGGCCTTGAATCTCCCAAACCGTAAATAAAACAAAGCCATAAAAGATATGTTTCTGGATAAACAAACGTGTCTATAACCACTCAAACTGCATGGCGCACTGTGCGCGAAGACGCTGATCATTGATTTATTCCTGCATGCAAAACTGAACTGTTTTAAAATGACTTTCAAAACTCAACAATCTGTTATAATACAAAGGCCTCGGCGGATGCTGGGCTGCGCTGCGAAGCGATACGAAATTAAACCAGTGACATTAAAAGTAAGATCATGATACAGTAGGCCTAGGTCATTTTCTCAAGCCTGTTCCCAAACCATGAAGTTAACATTGAAAGCGAGAGTGTTTGAGAGGTCAATTGAAATGCTAATTCAAATTCGGAAGACAATAGAACCCCCGCTGGCAGCAGGGGGAGGAAGTGTTGCGCTCCTGGGCAAAAAGGGAGAGAAAATAACGGTCAAAATGAACGATAAATGCAGGCGTAGTGGTAGTTTTTTATTTTCAGTCACCCAAGTGTTAATAGAGTAAGACTGTAGGCCATAATGACGTCTAAATTGGCCCCAGATCTTCAGTGATTTTTTAACAATAACATTCTTAGTGTATGGGGAGGTGGAGGAAAGAATGGGAGAGTGTAACAGGGCCTTCAGTGACACTGGTCTAGTGGAGTTCGCCTCCATAATCAGCCACGTTGGGGGGGGGTCAAGGACTTCATATAAAATCCAACATTTGAGAATCCTAATATTGGCAGACCAATAATAGGACCTAAAATTAGGTAACGCCATCCCGCCAAGAGATTTGGGTCTTTGCAAGTACTGTTTACGAAGCCTTGGAACCTTCTTATCCCAGATAAACTCAGAGATCATACTGTCCAGCTTATTGAAAAAGGTCTGAGGAAGAAATAGGGGAATACATTGAAAGAGGTAGGAGAAACGGGGAAGAATATTCATTTTCACCGAGTTGATCCGCGCAACCAGGGATAGATTGAGCAAAGACCAACGTTCAATGTCTTCTTTGACCCTTGTCAATAATGGAGCAAAATTAGTCTTATAAAGATCCTCATAACTGCGCGAGACATAAATACCAAGATATTTGAAGCCCTCTAGAGCAGTCTTAAAGGGTAGGTTACCTAAAGGATAGCCCCTGGCGGCATTATTAATAGGGAATATTTCACTTTTGCTGAGATTAAGTTTATATCCAGATATTCGACCAAAAGATTCAAGAGTATTAAGAGCCGCCGGAACCGAGACAGGCAGGTCGGAAACATATAAAAGAAGATCATCTGCATAAAGAGACACCTTCAACTCGAGACCATATCTTGATATGCCGGTAATAAGAGGATTAGCTTTTAGTGCAATCGAGAGTGGTTCAATGGCAATCGCGAACAATAATGGACTCAAGGGGCAGCCCTGTCTGGTGGAGCGGCCCAGGCGAAAATACTCAGATTGGTCATTGTTAGTCCTGACCGACGCTAGCGGAGAAGAATAAAGCAGCTTAACCCAAGCAACAAAACGTTCACCAAAACCAAACCGCTCTAAAGTATAAAATAAATAGTTCCATTCTACTCTGTCGAATGCTTTCATAGCATCAAGCGATATCAAGGCCTCATGAGTATTAGAGGGGGAGGAGTTATAGACAGTGTTAAACAGTTGCCTAAGATTGAAGAAGGAATGTCTGCCACAAATGAATCCAGTTTGAGATGGGGAAATAATCAACGGGAGGAAAGATTCTAGACGTACTGCCAGCAGTTTTGACAATAATTTAAAGTCCACGTTCAATAGACTTATAGGACGATAGGAAGCGGGATCGATGGGATAGGACCCCCATAACTCTGAGAGTCCATTTGGTTCCATTTGTACACTCTCAGAGTTACACATGTTTTAAGGGGTCATTTAGAACCCACAAGGAACCATGAGGGTCCCTGGACCACGCTTTGAGACCCACTGCGTAGCAGTGTTTCCAGTGAGCCAACATGCACAAGATCAGCACCCTGACTCTATTTGACCAGAATGGAACAGAGCCTTAATTAGTATTATTGAAGGTAACACCTGTGAAGGAAGTGAGAAGAGACCAAAAATGGCTGCTGTGCATATAGCCCTATATTAGGAAAAGATTCAGGTTTGGGTTACAATTAGACATTTACATTTAAGACTTTAACTCATACTCTGCGATCCCCGTCGAAACCGGAGATTTCCCGCTGTACCACTCTGCGATGCCCGAGGAGCCCGAAGATTTAATTAGCTTTAATCATTATGAAACGATTAAAAGTATGATCGCTGTATATAGCCGCTTCGGAGACTTTAGGCCCGCCCCCTAACTGTATCCGGTCGTATTTCCCTTTTGGATCCGGATCTAGGTTTCCATATCCGGTCTGACGTCCAATCGCAGCTCCGTTCGCATAGCTTTTCATTGTAAACAAGTGAGCTGACTGCATGGCCATAGAATGTTTTATTTATTTATTTTGTAGCTGTTTGATTCCTCTACCCGCCTGGCATATGATCTGCGCACATATCGTCTGCTATGTGCGCAAACGTGTCCACGTGTTACCATAGCGCACAGCTGGCTTTTTCCAATGTTTTTTCATGTAAACACTGGCGGATAAGCAGGGATACAGCGTGGCAACGGATATGTCTATTTCAATGGGGGTTTTTTTATTCGAAAGCTGTCACCGAGTCTACACGTCTACTAGATGAGTCGCGCACAGATTGTGAACGATGCGTGCGCGTGCCCACGTTATAAGGTAAGGTATTTGGCAGCTGCTTAGTACAGCTATGTTTAAAATGGCAGCAAAATTGTTAAGGGTCGGGGTTGGAGTTTTCCCTATTTTCACAAAAAGAAAAATGTTTCTGCTGTACATGTTAGCTTGTAGAACTGCTATTTTTTGGCCATATATTTTCAAAGCTGTCCTAACATTTTAATGTCCTCTCAAGCATAGTAATACAAACGTGAGCTTGCGTGTGTGTGTGAGTGCTGGCGTACATGTACTCCATCTAATGCCCCCCCCCCTCCCCCTTCCCCCACAGAGAGGGAAGATCCAGTGCAGTGGTGTGTTGGGAGTTGGGACGGAGCAGCACCATGTGAATTCATTTACCATGAGCCAGAGAGGAGAGATTTGAATGTAATGGTGACTTAGATGTACTGCACGTTCCGCCAAACCGTGTTTATTTCACATTCACATCTCGGGGCATCGCTCACAAAGTTGTGTGTGTGTGTGTGTGTGTGTGTGTGTGTGTGTGTGTGTGTGTGTGTGTGTGTGTGTGTGTGCACGTGCCCATGGGGCTGTACCCACTCTGACTGATTGTAAGCAGGGCAGCGCCCTAGGCCTTTTCACTAATTCATCAGAGGTGTGTGTGTGTGTGTGTGTGTGTGTGTGTGTGTGTGTGTGTGTGTGTGTGTGTGTGTGTGTGTGTGTGCGCGCGCGTGCGCGCGCATGCGTGCTGTACATATGCTGCCTGCGTGTTTCTGCATGCCTGCGTAACGTTGTTGTCGGTTGTCCAAAACTGTTTGTTTGCGAAATAGTGAAATTAGCCGATCTACAAGCACACAACGCCTCGCACGACTGTCCTGTAGTCGTCCTGGCTTGTAGATCAGCTATTTTCACTAGTTTTGTGCGACAGTCTTGTATGATAAAGCAGGGCTTTTACTTTACGAAAAAAACGTACACATTTTAAACTTGGTGATGCAAGGTTTCTGCCCGACAGTGACGATAAGAATGTTTACTTGTGGGTCAGTGGATCTGAGTGGATGTTATGTGCTTGTGCGCGCATTTGAGTGTGTGTGTGCATGCGTGCGTGTACGTGCATGCAGAGGTTTCGTGTCTGCATGTCCATCCATAACGTGCGCGTGCACGTTAGAGTGATAGTTATCCGGGGCCGGGGCTGGGTCCTCTGTCTCATTTATCCAGTGTTGACGTTGAGTGTGATTTCTTCTGCGCTGGGAGAAGCGGCGTTGTGGCTTATTAATTATGGCTGAAATATTAAAAAGACTCCATCAAACATGAATTATTAATTCATTTGGCCAAGATCATCTCCACTAAAGATTTCCAAGAGTCGTCATACATCATCTGGCGGGGACACCCGGCGAGTCTTATGACAGCTGGAGTGTCGTGTCCCTGTAAACTCTCTGTGTGTGTGTGTGTGTGTGTGTGTGTGTGTGTGTGTGTGTGTGTGTGTGTGTGTGTGTGTGTGTGTGTGCGTATGCATGAGGTTAAGAGGTTGATATTTTAGTGTGTGTCAGAGAGAGAGAGAGGTTAAGAGAGTGATATTTGTGTGCGTGCGTGCGTGCGTGCGTGCGTGCGTGCGTGCGTGCGTGCGTGCGTGCGTGCGTGCGTGCGAGACTCTGTTGCCTGGGTAAAAAGAGCTGATGAAGTTCAATCTAGGACAAAGCGATGAGGGAGAGAGCAATCAAACCAAGCAATATAACTCTTACCCTTTCCCATGCCCTCTCTCTCTAACCATGTGTCTGGGGGAGGGGCATATAGATTACAGAACAGAACATTTAGATCTGCTGTACTGTTTCCCCTGGTGTTGTGGTCATCCGTGTATGTCCAGGAGTTGTGTGGGCGAGGTTCTCACAGGCAAACAAAAACTATGTAATGATGAAGTAAGACTCACATACTATTCTGAGAGATTAAGCACTCGCACACTCACAGCCTCGATGCAATGGGAATTTATATATCTGCCACACATCGGTATCGGCCGATGTATGCCTTGTATATACTTAGTTAACCCTTACCCTAACCTCAGTAAAACTAACGCTGGTGAATGCTAACCTGCCGACGCTGGTGAATGCTAACCTGTTGAATGTTAAACTGGTTGGACCAACGGTGCTTAACCGAGGTGCTTTTTTGATACACTCGGACTGAAAGACCTGCAAAAAACACCCCTGCTGTGTTTTATTTTTCTGTCATTCTATGTTATATGAGTTTAAAAAAGGACCACAATTGAAACAAGATCAAAAGCTTTTTTGAGGTATTCTTTTAGTTGACCTTTCACCAGTGAACTGTACTGTCATGAAACTCTAAGTCTTCAATCAACCAATCAGTGCAAGCGCCGCTCATTAGCAATACACAACACGCCCATTATATTTAATGAGACACATTTATCTAGACAAGGGCTCAAGTTGTGTAATGCCATAGAAACTAAAACATAGTGAAATAGAGTGCATGCATTGGCATTGGCATGCTTCATACTGCATCTAAAGAAAGAAAGATGCCTCCTCTCCCGAGGTGGTGGACTTTCTCTCCACACCCACCACATTCCTATAACAGTCAGAAACTTTAAGCTACCAGGCCCAGGAATCTACGGTACGTCAATCAGACACCGGCAGCATTGATGCTGTCAAGGCCTGACTTAACTCCCATCTTTTTGGGTGGGCCTATATGGTGCTACAGTACAGTATATATAAATCCATAGCGTCACTCTCAGGCAGAAACATTGTATCTCCAAGTTTCAAATGTGTATGTTTTTCGTAAATTAAAGCCCTACTTCATCATACAAAAGTGTCGCACAAAAGTAATGAAAATAGCTGATCTACAAGCACACAACGCCTCACGGTGCGAGGCGTTGTGTGCTTGTAGATCAGCTATTTTCACTAGTATTGAATCATTTTTACAATGATGAATACAAACTTTTTCGGACATACAAGGTTTCCACCCCGACAACCACAAAATATAAATCCATAGATTGAGTCTGACTTCTCCATGCAGCCTGCAGAAGCTCCACTAGCACACGTAGGAGGATGGGGAGAAACAAGAACACGAAACGAGAAGAGAATTTACTTTGGCTACCTTTATTTTGCTGAAAGGAACATTGGAAATAAGACGGTTGTCAGTTGTTTGGTGGTCAGTAAAATCATGCTTACATAGTTTTATTGGATCATTCAATAGTGGATACAGCAGCCATGGGTTCCTATTTAAATGAATAACGCTACATTAAGGAACCACAAATTCATGAGGACGTTCAGAGGTCAGTCGGACGGAACTCTTAAGAGGATTGTCAGAATTTTTACAGGTCAATTCAGAAGAATTACTGTTTGGAGACATTTTGGCTCGAAATCTTACAGGAATTTGTCCAAATTCCCAAATCGGTTTATGTAATATATAGGTCATTGCTCTTTTACACACACACACACACACACACACACACACACACACACACACACACACACACACACACACACACACACACACAATGAGTCACTGACTCTCCTACCGAAGGTTGGTCTGTAAATTATTCACTTGTGCCGACTAAAATAATTGTGATGATTTGAAATATGCATTCAAGATGACAATGACAAATAGAGAGTGTTTGTGTGTATGTGTGTGTGTGTGTGTGTGTGTGTGTGTGTGTGTGTGTGTGTGTGTGTGTGTGTGCCTGCGTGCGCGCGCGCGCGTGTGTGTGTGGCAGCGCACACAAGAGAGAGAAAGAAAGAGACAGAGTGTATCTCTGTGTGCTGAAATGTGTCTTATGGCAGCAAAGTGGAACATCTCTGTGTAGTTTTCATTCAGATGTACCAACGTCCCCTCAGGGCTCTCGTTGAAGTCGGACTACATTTCCCTAGATGTGGGGGTGAATTGTCTTGTCGTGCTGGCACTTACGTTGCCATTGTTCACGCTCTGCAAATGATCTCTGGCCCGTGATGAATATATAGAAGGTTCTAACTTTCAGCAAAAAATGCATACTCCTGCACAAATCTTTCTCTACTTTATCAGCCCGTTCTCACTCCCTCTGCTTCACCCCCCCCCCCCCCGACGCATTCGCGACTCGCTTTCAGCGTCACCCGTGCGACGCGTTGGAACGCTTAAAGTGTCATCCTGTCAGACGCGAACGGAGAGTCTTAGTGCGCATGCGCCGACACATGTTTACTCGAACATGTATCTATCGCCAGTGGGATGCGAACCACTGCCTCTGTGATCATGAGCCATGCTGCCCTACCGACTGAGCTAGCAATCTTGGCTGACAAAGCCACTTTTGTGGTTTTATCTTTGACAACGTGGATTCTAACGCAACGTGGAGGATTCTAACGCAACGTGGAAGTAACGTGTCCGACCACCTAAACCAGGGGTCCTCAAATACAAATCTTGAAGGTCCAGAAATATTTTTTTGAAACAGGTCCGGGTCCGAAAAAAAAGGCGAAGGCGAAATAAGGCGGATACATTAATACAGTATGTACTGTATGTATGTATGTTTATTATAATCATTAGAATTGTTTATTTTAATTATTATTATTATTATTTGGAACTTTGGAAATCTCAGTTGGAACTGTTACCCCTGCTACCCGATGCTGGATAAGCGGTTGAAGATGGATGGATGGATGAATGGATAATTATTTATGCATGTAGAGTAGGCTACATTATTTACATTTATTGTGTAGCAATAAAACACTGGCTTATAGTTTAATTATTGGAAACTAAAGAGCATAAATGCAATATTAGGCTTGTCGTTCAGAATGGAAAATAAAGTGAAACTTAGCGTGAGGGGGAGAGGATTACTTGACATTCAGTTGACACACGTACTGCACAAGCCAGACTGTGCTGTTGCCTATGTCAAATGGCCAGTCAAATCAGGGTCAACGAGTCATAGTTATTAACCTAACACAGCCTAGGATAGCTGGCAATAATATGCGACGACACATCACATTGTTAAAGACGCATGATCACGCATCGCGAGTTTCGCGACCATTTCTCGTCTAATGCAAGCAGTTGGAGCCTTACATCGTGGATATTAATGTGTTGCTGTTGTCCTCTCCAATTGAACAGCCAAAGTTAGAAGATCTCTAAGTTATTAATCCAGTGGGAGCAATGGTTTCCAAGAGGTTTTAGCAACTTTTTCAGGCAGCGAGCGGCATGAGTGTGTGGAGAGGGGAGGGGAGGGGGGAGCAGCATGGAGAGCAGACTGCTTCGGAGGGAAGGAAAACCTTTGATCTACAAGATCACACACAGTCAGTCCGATCGTCAGATACAACTGTGCGGAGATTTCTCAGAAATGTGCCGCGGTCCGGACGGAGGTGCGCCTGGGTCCGGACATGGACCGCGGTCCGCCTATTGAGGACCCCTGAGGTCCTAAACTATGCCTAACTCTAACCCAAACCCTAAACCTAACCTCAGTAAAACTATACCTAACCCAAACCCTAACCTTGTCCTTAACCTCAGTAAAACTAACGTGTCGGCGCCTCCGTGCAGTCGTGGATAGGGGCATGATAGGTAACGTCGGGTGGCTGGTAAACCTTACATAGCGGTTTCCTTTTTTTTCCTTCTTCTTAGACCACTGGGCTTACCCAAAGCGTCCCCCACTTGAAGCAGTAGGCATACCCAAAGAGTCCCCCCCCTGACGCAGTAGGGTACTTGACAGGGCGTCAGGTGTCTGACACCTTGGGGGTGAGAACCTGTTGGCTTTATTTATCAATGTTTGGGTCAAACAAGGACCTTCATCTGAACATAGGCTACATAAATATGGATCTGTCCCCTTTAGCGCCACCATCAGGCCGATCTTTTCAAACACATTTTTGGACACTGCTCCTACAGATGTTGCCGTAAAATCACGCAAAGCGGTACAAAGTATGTCTAGACTCATGTCATCAATATGTTTCTGTCCCATTTAGCCCCACCAGTCGCTTATCTCCCGATTAGGGAGTCTTACTGGTTTTAAAAGTTAGGCCTAGGCCTAGGATTTTGATAGTTCAGATGATGACTTAAACTCAACTCTTCTTCTGCCATAAACCAAAGAAAAAAAATATATAAAGCTACCTCAATGTCAAATAAATACTTTTAATCTAACAATTATTTTCTGATTTCATGCTTGCAGCAGGGTTCTGGATTGATCGCATGCATCCCTTTCTCAAAATTTATTTTTAACACAACTCCAGCATTATATAATCCCTGGTTTTCTTTGCAGTCTTGGTGTGAACTGTGCTGTTTACATCCGGCCATATGGACTCACTGGAAAGAATGAGGAAAATGACCAAAAAGACACTCATCCATCTCATTGAGTGTTCTCTTTTGTGTGTGTGCCTGGTTGGCAGCCAGGAACAATACATTTCACATGGCCCAATTTACTAGTCATTTTATTGTAACTCAAGTTCAAGTTGTTTATTGTATCATAGAACATTGCAGATAGTCAAATTCTTGCTGTCAAGCGGTTTGTCAGAAATGTACAGGTCAATTCAAAAGAATCAGCCTACAGTTTGATGTTTAGTTATTTTTTTGGAGCGGTGACAACCGCTTCCCAGGTTTGACTCTATGTGTAGTCATGTCCCTTTGTCCCTATGTATGCAGTACCAACAGCTGCAATACCGCTGGGTGACCAGTGGCAGGCCTGGGTGACCAAGTGGCGCTGTTGAGCAGCCTAGACACACACACACGCACGCACGCACACACACGCACACACACACACACACACACACACACACACACACACACACACACACACACACACACACACACACACACACACACACACACACACACACACACACACAGGGTATAGCTTAATGAAACAAATTGCTCAAATGCACCGCTCCACTTCAAACTGGGTTTGATTTTTAAATCTGTTTATGGTAAATTTCTCTTTTTTTACACACACACACGCACGCACGCAGGCACGCACGCACACACACACACACACACACACACACACACACACAAACACACACACACACACACACACACACACACACACACACACACACACACACACACACACACACACACACACACACACACACACGCAGACCATGCGTTGCTAGGCCATGCATTGAAATGTGTCCTGTCTGCATGGCTGGTGTTGCATGTCCTCTGTCTAATATTCCTGTCTAGTAAATCTACCCCCCTGTCTAATAAATCAGAGCTTTCCTCCACAGTGTGTAAACTCACTATAGGTCGTTCCAGTTTTAGCTTTAACTTCAGTTGAGTTCTGACCTGCTCAGCTCTGGCTATAACCATTATGGGACCTTTAATGCACGGATTGTACAGGTTTTCAAAAGCAATATCCAAACATATTATCTTAAACATAATTATTCACTGTCGGGTGGAGAACTCGTTACCAAAAAATAACCTTTGTTCCAATAAATCCAATGTTATTATTTAGTCAAGCTCTTGTTAATACTTGGTTCAGTATTTATAACATCTAACTATTAATTTACGGAATGTCTGTTTGTCCGACATCATAGTACTGATGTCACATAATGGCCTGGACACGGGACACCATACTGTATATGGGCATAGGACACAGAACACCATACAGTATATAAACGGGTGAAACAGTGCCCGGATTTCTGACATCACTGATACCGCCACCTGAACTGTATAGTGTGCATGCGTCGCCACCATGGTAACATCCGCATCCTAGTAACATGTAAGTAGCAAAAATTGCAGATCTACAAGCACACAGCGTTGTCAGTTTATAGATCTGCTATTTTTACTACTTTTGTGTGACACTATAGTACCAGTAAGACGCCTAAGGGCGAAAAGCATCTGTCTTGGCCATCTGCCTTGGCCACATATGGATTCTGTTAGTGTGGTTGTCCTAACAGGACATCATCTGGGATACAATCCCTTTTATGCCCATACTGTATATGGAGATCCCTAACAGAATCCCCTATGTATGTATCATATCTGCCATTTGCAACTTCAAAGCTTATACAAGCCAAACAGAAATCTAATTGTCAATGACAAAAACACAATTAAATCGTTAATCACAATTATTTGAGTGACAATTACTCGTCATGTAAAATGTCACAATCGTGACAGCCCTACTGACAGTTTCAGCAAAGTGCCGTCAACTCAAAGAACAACCACACCTCTCTCAATCAGGATAGCTACGTTCTGTTAGATGTATTAGAATTTAGAATATTCGTTCATTCATTGTTAATAAGCGCTGCACATCTTCCAGGTGCACTTTTTAAACGGAAAAGTCTGAATAATTTAAATTACAGAAGGGTTAGCAGGTCAAGCGCAAGGCGCGAGGCGGTGCATTGAAATGCAGACGACCGCCTACGCGGCTGGTGGTGCAGCATTTCCTCCGTCTAATCCCTGTCTCATAAATCTCCCTCTGTCTCATAAACCAGAGCTGTCGCGAAAAACCATTTAAAACCCCAGAAAATAATCTTCAAAGTAAAATAATTCAAACAGATTAGGGGTTCTCGGTGTGAAGGCCAGCTAGGCTAGCCTGCATGACAGCCTCTGTGACTGTGTGTCTGAAACACCAGCCATCACTCACTACTTAGTAACTCACCACTTAGCCACTTAGAGTTCTTAGACCTTCTAATAGTACTTTGTAAAATGGAGCTGAGTTGCACTGTGCTTTCCAACCAAATCTCATCGCCAAAAAGAGCCAATCGACAAGCTCAGCCCCCACCACCACATGGGATGTGGGGGTAGAATACTGTGAAATGTCTCACTATATGCCTTCCCATCAAGGTCCCCCCCCCCTTCTTGGGAGTTTTCCCTTTTCCGTTTGAGGAGGCTTGTTTCTCTTAACCATCTAGAGTGGGTAGAAGGGGGTATGATGCACCCCCCGAAAATATACTTTATCGTTGTCATACAAATTCACTATAAATATACCCTTTTATGAACATAATAGCACACTTTTAAACTGGATCCATTCCATACCTGCAAGGACACCTACTGTACCTAGGCCTACTTCATCGTTGTTGTGGGGAGCAAGAAACAGATAATCAGTGTGCACTTAGTGAGGGGATGGCTGCACCATTGTAATAGATGAATTTATGTTGTTTCTGTTGTTCTCACCTTTCAAAGGTAATGCCACGTTATACTTTCTTGGAACCTCAAGAATCTAAATATACCGCCACTCAACAAAAGAATAACAAGTGAAAATTATGGCCACCACAGTTTGATGGTTATGCCCCCTGAAAAGTAGCAGGCATGGCCAATATATTCTGGCCAGTGAGTCATTCTTACTCAAAACTAATGGTTGGAACCCCACAAACCCCTAGTTCATATTGGCCAATTTATATTTTTCCCCCAGGTTTTTCACACCAGGTCTTTTCAACTTGAAATTGGCTCTCAGAGCAGAAGAGTCAGCGCTGGGCAACGTGGGCAGCTGCCCATCCAGTTGAGCCCTTTGCCCGCTGCTGAAAGACGGACCGAAACGGTTGGGTTGGACGTAATTCTCAACTTCTGATTGGCTCCCACAAAGTTTCCCAGAGGAGTTCGATTGGAACTAATTAAGAGGTGTTAGAAGACACCTTTATGACACACATTGGTAAAGAAAGCTGTTATATGACAGATGGCAAAAATAATTGGTAAAAATTTTATTATAATATTATAAAGGCAGCACTCATTTGCACACCAGCATGCCACAGATACAGTCAGGCATGCAAACTTGTAGCTTTTCGGCGAAAATCGCCGTTTTGAATCCAAATTGATCGTTTGTGTGATTCGTTCAGATTCGATGTAAAAATATTTTGGGGGGGTGGGGGGGTGTCATGTCATCTAGGCTGCGTTGAGCAGCAGTGAGAAGAGGAGCGCTTTTTTTCTCTTCTTGGCTCCGTCCGTTTTGTCAGTGCAGTAGTCTGAAGGTGGATGGGGGATATGGTCGTTTTATCTTTGAACAAATCAAGCGCTCGCTTTCTCTTGCCTGTGACGTCAACACCCATGCTTGACTGAGGGAGTTGACTCTGTCCAGAGCAGCTGAGCGGAGAGCTGAACATAGTAATAGGTTGTCGTTGATATTGATAGTGTGGTGTAGTTGTGGATTGGACTTTTTAATTCGTTTGTATCGCGATGCGGTCGCTATTCTGCATCGATGCGGTGACGTGACATAATCGACTATAGCCTACGTTTGTTGATTTTCCTCAACGGTGATGCGATAGTTTTGCTACATGCTAACACTATTAGCTCTGGTCCATAGCGTTAGACCGTTAGTGGAGAACTCCACTGTCTAGCGCGCTATGGACCAGAGCAGAGCTAACGCTAAATCAACGCTATCATGCCGTTCCATCTGCCTCTTATTAGACAGAACAGAGATTTCTATTTTTCTATTTTAAGATGAGGCAGAGAGAGGGTGAGAGAAAAATGAGGCAGAGTCACAGACAGTTCTCAAAGCGGAGAATACAACAATCATCTGTGGTTTTACAACACTGTTTCCCAAGCACTGGGTTGGGACCCATTTATGGGTCGCTAAAAAATGTTTATGGGTCCCTTAATGTTTTGTTTCCTACATTTAGTTTTGTATCATTTAAAAACATTCAAAAAACATTCTCCCCCAAAAAAGAATAACATTTAATGATTTAAAATAAAGAAAAGTTATTTTTTCCTTCTAATTTCATGAATAAATAAAATAAAAATCAAAGAAATTATCTTAGAAAACACTGGCCTATTTAAGAAGTAAGATAGAAAATAGCCGATCTACAAGCTCACAGCGTGCATTGTGTCTCTGTCTATGCCTGTCTATTAAAGACAAGTCCCTAAATATTATAGGTTATTCCTATAACTATATCTGTAGGCTATATTATATTTATAATTTTCTTCATTATATCTAGATAGAACAATCGGTAGGCAACAAGTCGAATTTTGCTGCATGTTGTATATGAGTAAGTCACTGTTTTACCCAGTTAGAATTGTGCAAATTCACCCTACCGACCCAAAAAAGGTCCAAAATTTCGCGCGGCGGAGACTTTTAGCCAAAAAAGTTGTCACCTTTTTCACCTTGGGGCTGTTTGCATGTCTGTACAGTACATGTGATCACTTTAAGAATAGTTTCATCCTGATCCTTGACCACCCCAACATATTTGTTCATTGAGGTGCAAAATTGGCAGATTTATAGTGAAAATTACTGTTTCGATAATGGCGGCACTAATTTGCATACAGTATAATAGTCCATGGGCCATACGAGATGTCGGTATCCGAAAGGTGGCAAAGGTTACCATGCATTTTTGAAAAGCTCTATACAGTATCTGTAGATTATATTTTGGTATGATAACCCTTTCCGAGACACAGCTAAATTTGGTGTTAGCAGCCGCTAGAGAGTTGGCTTTTTTTCCACTGTATATTAAGTTAACACATTCCCCGCCATTTAACAATACCTTCGTACTCTATGGTGCCTCTGGTCTCCATAGACTTCCATGTAATTCATAGTGCACGGATCATGCACACCCATGCCTAGATAATGCACCACGTGTGTCCACATTGCTCACAGCTTTCAAACAAAAAAATCCGAATGGAAATCCGTTCAGGCATTCATGAGATACAAGCCATTATGTTTTCCTAAAATGTAAACAAAGATGGCTGCCATGTTTGATAGATGGGGTTGCTATGGGGGTTAAACATGCAATTTTGCGATTTCTATCATGCCTACTACATTTTTTGGGGTCCCAAAAAAAATTGATCGGGCCTGGCAGGGAAAGACATTGAAATAATCTCGGGACTATCGGGCCTGGCATGCAATGGGACACCATTAACCAGTATGTACTAAAATACATCTGTGTATACAGTGTTTAATGGTATAATTTTTTTCTATGTTTGTTTATTTTACGGTCTATGGTCCAGAGACAAAACAAACAAGTACTTTGCTTTGAAGAAAAACATTGCTTTACTGAACTGAAATGTCCTTGCATTCTAACATTTACCTAAAGCAATTTAACACAAAGGTTAATTGATACCAGGGCACGGTATTACAGGGAAAGGCTTATGTTGCCTCCTTTAGTTTATACTATACTGTCGCTTAAAACAATTATATCCCTAACACACACACGCACGCACGCACACACACACACACACACACACACACACACACACACACACACACACACACACACACACACACACACACACACTCTCTCTCTCTCTCCCGCTCTCTCACTCAGTCTTTTAAAACCTTGCCCCAATACCTGGTGCGTGCGTGAGCGTGTGCGCGTTTTGGTAGAGCAGCCATTTACCCTGGCTGTGCTCCTCATCACTCTCAATGTCAGGTTCACACGCATGCCCGACACATTCCAAGGCACACACACACACACACACACACACACACACACACACACACACACACACACACACACACACACACACACACACACACACAAATATGGATGCGCGTGCGCGCGCCTTCGCCTTTTAATTCCCCTTGATGTATTACGCTGTGAGGAACCAATTTTAGGGCCAAGAATTGGACCTTAAATCACTAAATCACTTCCCTGGGCCCATCCAGCCATTTATCACCTGAAATAAAGGTCAGTATATCAGCCATGTAAATAAATTAGTGAGCTGTGCTAGGCAGGATAAATATTGTATCGACAGTATTTGGAGGATGTGTTTTAGCCATGATGGATAGATGGAGGCTGAGGTGCTGTGTGTGTGTGTGTGTGTGTGTCCCCACAAGTATAGTAGAAACGTGTCACTGTCAGACAGAAACCTCGTATCTCCAAGTTTCAAATCAAATATGTTTTTGTAAATTAAAGCCCTACTTCATCATTCAATAGTGTCGCACAAAAGTAGTGAAAATAGACGATCTACAAGCACTTGCTTGTAGATCTGCTATTTTCACTATTTTGAATGTTTTTTTAAATAATTAAAAAGGGAAGGTTTTGGACCCGACACCAACGATTTGAGAAATAGACATGAGGGAGGGAAAGACATTTTCCTTGTCCTCACAATATTTAAT
>NC_137815.1:49351319-49426319 GCF_963921795.1 Nannobrachium achirus
TTGAGCTTGTTGTAGAGCTGCAATTCTTTTCTATTTTTGTGTGACACTGTGGTAGGATCAACCAGGGCATTCATTCATTTACGTAACAACATAAAAAAGTAAAAAATAACGGAGCTAGGCGACAGCAGCGTAATGTTCTTTTGTAAACCTGCGTGTAAGGGTGTGTATGCACCTTGTCCCTGTCTGCAGTGAGCCGTGCACTGATTAATTGATAGTGAGTGATTCTTCATCTTTAAGGACCATAATTACACCGGGGAGCAACACAAGGACGCAGAGGTTACAGTCAAACACACACACACACACACACACCCTTCATCACAACACACCGCAGGGACTGTGTGTGTGTACGTGTGAGTGCGCGTGTATGAGTGTGTGTGCGTGCATTCACTGTCCATGCATGCTTGGGAGTGAGGGAACAAGAGAGAATGGGAAGACGTTTTGTGCGTGCAAGGGTGACATATTGTTGCGGCCGTCAGGTCGCAGTTACTAGATAGATAGATAGATAGATACCTTTATTATCCCAAGGGGGAAATTTAGTTGTCCAGTAGTAGCACAGCAGTATACAGTTATTTACAAAGTTACAGAGACGTAAGAAAAGATAGATAACGTAACGTAACGTCACACTTTTGCCCTACTCGTATCTCTGCCAACGGTTGCCCCTATCATGCCAAACTTTGCACACACACTCCTTGGTTGCCAAACCACAACCTCCACCCTCATTTCTCACATGGCCCTCTTCTAGCGCCACCATGAGGCTGATTCTTGCAAAACACATTTTTGGACACTGCTCCTACAGATTTGGCCCTAAAATCACGCAAAGTGGTACACAGTAGGGCTTTCACTTCAAGTATTTTACTAGTTGAAGCCACTGGTAGTCGACTAGTCGACTAGTCGTTAACATATTATGTCATAATAAAGAGCGCTGTGTCACGGCTTTTCACAGCAGCCAAGTTACCATGACAACGGATACTCACACAAAACCCCACGTGTGCAAGTTAGCGCAACATAACAAGACCAGCATTTCACAATCGCCACATCCATTTGAGCTGCTACAGTAATAGAACGCCATGCTTGGACTCACCAATAGCTGCTGTCTCTCGTAAACAAAGGACATTATATCCATTTCCATTTGCATGGTCGGCTAGCCAGGCTAGCAGGCTAGCTCGCTACACAATACAAACACTCCTCTGTCTTTTAATTACTTCTAATCAAACGAACGTGCGGAATGTCTGTCGGTCTGTTCGTTGTAGCAAGCACTGGGCTGTCCTCACTTGCTGCTATGATCGCGCTACGATGTTATACTGTTAAACAACTATATTCTGACTGTAGGACTAGTCTGTAGTCTCACAACTCTGTTGCTGTGTGCAGACGCGACGCGGAGTTTCAGCACTTTAGGTGACCTCTGGGTGAACTCCCCGGTCCACTGTCTTTGGGATTATTAACCCTCGCTAGGGAGATGCAGCAAGGTGTGTGTGTGACTGGATAATAATATTCCGTTTGTAATGGTTGTTAGAAATAAAACAACTATAATCGAATTGAAATGAGTTTGCTAGGTCGATCTTCATTAACACATTGGCCGCCATTTTAACATTGACTGTATGGCTCTCCTGCCATTTTGTTTAAGCATTTTCTTCATCTTATATTTACAATGGGCTTATTGCCGCATCCCACTTCCAAGCCCGTCCACGCCCCCTTTACATCCACTCCAACTCATAGGTAGTCGCATAGGTAGTCGTATAGGTAGTCGTCAGGACGGTAAGGAATACCGCCCATAACCCTATGCCGTCCGCTCATTCGCTAAGCACGAGAGAGAGGAGGCAACGGGAGGGGGGGCGGGCAAGCGAGAGAGAGAGAGAGAGAGAGAAATTTGACACCACTGTGTTTGCACGTGCAGCTGCTGCTGCTGCCTCCACAAGTGAGTGCAGAGCACGGCAGCAGAGTCCCCGCTACAAGACAAGCATCAATGATCAAATATAGAGCAGTCCTGCCTGAGTGCCCGGAGGGCGCGAAGTCCTAGGAATGGAGCGGCGGCGCAGCCGCCGCGACAGTTCTAGTAGTACATTTTTCCTAAATTCCCTGTTTGCACGAAAATGTCATACAGTGCCTGAAATAAAAGAGGACATCCTCTAGTCTCTCCAAAAAATATTTTTTTGTATGTACGATGTAGCAATCTAGAGTTTCAGCCATTTCAAACCCCTTGTTTTTTCAAAATCCAGGTGGAAATTCAAAATAATTGGAGTTATTGACCTTTTTGTGAATGATCTGTTTTCAAGTGGATAACTCACTTGATATTTGTCTTTATGGCTTCAGGCATTATCAGATAAGTGTACTAATGTAATTATGTAATAGGATTTTTTTTTTTTTAATTTTCTGTTTAGAAAAATGCAGAGAAAAATATTTTTATTGGCTATGTCTGACCATAAAACTCAGCAATTTCACATACTATGTCTATATTGCAGTATTTCTGTGAGTATTTATGTGAGCCCCCACTTGGGGGCGCTTTCTCTCTGTCTCTGTGTGCTGCTGTTGGTGGTTTTTGCCTGTACAGGTGCACACACACAAATAGACATCAAAGGGGGCATGAGTCTTTTTTCTAACATGTCCTAGAATGTGAAAATAGCAGATCTACAAGCTCTACACGCTCAACACATCGCTCTGTGACACATTGAGAGACATTGAGAGCTTGTAGAGCTTGTAGATCTGCTATTTTCACATTCTAGGACATGTTAGAAAAATGTCTCCCCCTGCCCCTAAAAAAATCCTCTGCACTGCCCTGCTAAACAGCTCTGGTGCGTCTTTGCTAACGAGGCTTATCGACAGTAGTTGATCACTTGCTTTTTGGGGGGAGCGGTTGGTCCACGGACCGCCACCTGGTTCCCTGAGAAGTGTTGGCTGGAGACCAGGGTAGTGAGAGGACGGACCCCCTTCAGATCGCATCGCCAGGGACCACTTCAACCGGATTGTGTCTGTCGTGTGAACTTTATGTAATCGGGTGGTTTATTGATTGATTTTACAACGTTGTGTAACAGTTGATTATCGTGTTCCCACTGCTCTGCGGAGCGAAGCGTTGGGCCCGCGGACCCCCTATTGGTTCCGTTAGAAAGGCGACCAGGGACCCCCCCTTTGGCCTTTGCAAAGGACCGCCTGGCGCCAATGGCCTGCTTGGCTGCTTGTGGAGAATGTGGACTAACATACCATTACAATACAATATATTATAGCCTGGATATATGGATTATAACCATGGTGTGGATTCTAATCAACCATCAGCATTCTCAGGTATGTTTTAGAAGCATTTATATGGCGAATTGGCGATATTATTTTTGTGTCTTGAGAGAGAGAGAGAGAGAGAGAGAGAGGCAGATCTCTGATTTATGGGACTGTGTGCTGATCAGGGGGACCACTGAAACAGACAGTGGTCCGTGGACCAGCCAGCTAAGAGATGTGCACACACACACACACACACACACACACACACACACACACACACACACACACACACACACACACACACACACACACACACACACACACACACACACACACACACACACACAGCTGTTCTAACACTTTTTTTCTTCTCTTTTTTTTCGGCTGCCAGCCTTGTGTGCTCAAATGCGTCACTTTGCCAGTTCACTGTGCGTTATGGGGAGATTTATACATTTGTATTGCAATTTATACATTATTACAGTCTTTTTTTTTATCACACTTTGATGTGTGATATTTTTGGTTCCCTTTATGACAGAAGGCTCAAACTTTGTCACGGGCTGGGGAAGAGTGTAATTAAACATTACATTATATAAAAGCTAATTCTCGGGACTATCGGGCCTGGCGGGGAACGACATTGGGATTTTCTCGGGACTATCGGGGGAGGCGGTAAATGAGAAAACCAAAATATTTTTTTAAATTATTTTATTTTCGACTTTTCGACTAGTACCTACAAGATCGACTAGTGGTTATACTAGTCGACTAGTCAACTAGTCGACTAGTTGGTGAAAGCCCTAGTACACAGTATCTCTAAAGTCATGTCATCAACATGGATCTGTCCCATTTCCCATATTTCCTCCTGATTGGCTACCATTGCCTTCTAAAGTTTGTGTATACGACCTGACGGTCGCTTATCTCCCGATTAGGGAGTCTTACTGGTGTGTGTGAGAGACAAAGGAATTGAGGAAAAAAGACTGGGAAGAATTTGGTGTGTGCACAAGTGTGTGTGCGTGCATGTGCGTGTATTTATGAGTGCTCAACAACCTGGGCTGTTAGCAGAACACAGAACACAACATGCAATGCTGCAGATGATCCAACGCCATGCAGCAACCATGCATCCCATGATAACAGGCTCATCTGCATGCACAGCAAATTAACTTCATCCCTACATTGCTAATCCGCCACGGAATTAGGATTTCAGCCTCCTCGTGACCGCCATTTAAATGAAAAGACAATGGGGTATCCCATCCTACTGCTGATAACATTGGAGCAAAGTTTTGTTTTTTCCAGCTGAAAATGTGAAACAGACGTCCAGAGCCTCGTCAAACTGCTGGAGTTTAAAAATGCACGGAAAAACAATGTCTCTGTTTTTCTGTGTTGTGGTCAGAGTAGAGAAGGCAGTCTGAGTCATGAGAATAATGCTAATGCAGGGGTCCTACAGACAGCAGACACACATGTACTGTACTCTCACATGCATTGATACAAAACAGGTTTGTTCCAATAACTTCCGAAATACAATATTCACCAGCAAGTGACAGCTACTCTTCTAGAAATGATAAATTGCATGAAATAAAAACAAATTATGCTTTATTTTTTATTTATTTTGCTTTGCCCGAGGAAACAAGAAAGCCAGTGTTAGCGCCAAGTCATGCAACAATTTACTCAATTTTACCGACAGCTTTTTTCAGGTCAAATTGCAAGAGTTTTCTTACTTTTTAACTCAAGCTCACAACAAGCTTGTAGATCGGCAAAGAAATACTTGGAAAAGTGGTCCAATATACACTATACAGTTGCAACTCAGGAATGTTTTACTAAGAATAGAGGGTTTAATTGGTTAAGAGAAACAAGCCTCCTTTACTCACACCCTCAAACGGGCAAGGAAAAACTCCCAAGAGAAAACAAAACCTTGATGGGAAAAAAAGAAGAAACCCAGAAGTAAAAGTATCAATAGAAACACTTTGTTACATATAAAAGTCCAGAATTAAAAATGTACTTAAAAGTACAAAAGTAAGTGCATCAAAATGTGCTTAAAGTAACAAAAGTAAAAGTACTCATTGTGTAGAATGTCCCATTTCAAGTTTTAAATGTATAAAAGTCTACATCGCAATGCGACTCATTGTGAGCTTATATCGGCTATTTTCAAATGGCCGGAATGTATTTAGGGCTGAAGTTGTTATGTATGTTTAGTAATAATAATCAAAATCTACAAAGTAACTACTAACTAAAGTTATCAAAAAATGTAATATTTGGATCCTAGATGTAGTGTAGAGTAGAAGTACAAGTATATTGGACATTGGAAATGTCAGTACAAAGTACAAAAGTACAAATACCTCAACATTTTACTTAAGTGCAGTGCTTGAGTAAATGTACTTAGTTACTTTACACCACTGCAAAAGAGGGAACCTTCTTACAGGGCAGACAGTCATGCAATACTCGTGCAAGACAAGCACAAGAACAAAGCTGTATCTATCATCTATCATTAGGCATGATGTCTGCATTAATAATGCATCAATATAAAGTGCAGTAAGAAATAAAACATTATGAAATTCAAACCTGAATTATGGAAAGTGTTAAAAGGTCATTTAAGAAGATTGATTTAGCAGGTAGAAGCAGGCTGAGCGGGCGGGTTTACGCCTACATACTATGGTTTGTTGTGATCATCGGCGGTTATTCATGTAGAGAAAGAAGGGTGACGTGCGATCCAGGGTCAAAGCTGAATTTTTGAGTCCTGTGCCTTCGTGACAGGTGTGCTAATTGGCCGAGCCACCCACGTAAGAAGCGTGTCGAAGACCAACAGATAGTGACATATTATAGGCATTCCACATAATTACTGCTCATATGCAGCTCAAGTCATGTGTCCCATATCATCCCTCCTTTAAGCCCTCCACAGTGTCATCTATTTACTGCACCAAAGCAGAAGAGCCTCAACGCCAAATTATATCCTAATTCCACCTGACATCTTTCTCAAGTCCTCCTCCCATTCCACCCCACTCCTGAATGCAGATCGTCTTAGAAATTAGACTAGGTCTGGTACTTTGCGCCTTATGTCTGCATTGGTCATTTTTCATTTTTGTACAGAATATGAGTTTGAGTAACAACTGAACTATAAAGCTGACGTAGGCCTCATTATCAAGCGTGAAATATACAGCCAGACTTTAGAACGCCTCTGCTTAAGACAAGCTCTGAGCTCTGAGATACGCTGTATAGCGTTAGCTTCGCACCAGCACCGGCTGTTCCATTACCAGAAGCCGTCGCCACATCTTTCTTGGTGTGCCCGAGAGCGACTCAGAGTCAGATCACGATGTATAAATCAAAACATAAATCCTTCCAGAATACTCTCTTCTGCAAACCGATAACATTAGCGAGATGAAGTTAGTCACTGAGTGTGTTTACACACTGTACGGTGCTCAAAGCCTGTACCGGTAATTCGAGACAATGAGTTCTCAGAGCGCAATCTCTCCTCCCTCAAAAAACACGGATAATTCCTTACAAAAGCAGCCTAGTTTAACAAATAAAAGTAGCCATTGTATTACCTTAAAACAATACTTTTCTCACTTTTCTACTGTCTCTACTACCTTTCCACCAGCACTGGTCACAATTAACTAATTAATCAACTAAACTAATGTACAGTAGTATACTTTTAAGTTCCTATCTGTATCACTTTTTTATTAAAATCTTTTACATTCTTTTTATTTTATCAATTGTAATCAATAAATTGGAGCTATTACAAATAAAAAGATGTCTGTAATCCTAACAACCGTGGAGTTCTTTTTGCCAGAAAAGAATACAGTATCATGATTGCCCCTCTCTCTCTCTCTCTCTCTCTCTCTCTCTCTCTCTCTCTCTCTCTCTCTCTCTCTCTCTCTCTCTCTCTCTCTCTCTTATGACCTTACAACGACGTTTAGCACTGCCACATTCAAAGTTTTTGTTGTTTTTGGTGTGTGTGTGTGTGTGTGTGTGTGTGTGTGTGTGTGTGTGTGTGTGTGTGTGTGTGTGTGTGTGTGTGTGCGCGTGTGTGTGTGTGTGACTTGATTTAATTTTACCATTTGAATATTTATTGACTTTTGCTGTGTTTCCATATGGTTGTATTTTATCCTGCTATTGTAAAACAGGAATACACATAAAGTTTACCACACAATTCTACAAAGTGAAATGATCCGTGTACAACACAGGCCACAACACAATCATCAAAGTGTTGAATGAGCTGCACTGGCTAGTATTCACCTCAAGAGTTGATCCAGGTGGTTTATTCACATAGTTCTGCCTGGGCCTGGCTTTCTCTCTCTCTCTGTCCATTTCTCTCCCACCTTCTAAACTCCCTCTCTCCCTCTCCCCGCCTCTCTATCTGTTTCTGTCTCCGTCTCTGTCTCTCTGTCTCCGTCTCTGACTCTCTCTCTCTCTCTCTCTCTCTCTCTCTCTCTCTCTCTCTCTCTCTCTCTCTCTCTCTCCCTCTCCCTCTCCCTCTCCCTCCTGGTCTCCCTCCCTCCCCTACGTCTCCCGTGTGTCCTCAGGTTGTGTTTGTTCATGTCAGTGTTAAGCTGCTTGTCTCAGGGTATATACACTCGCTGGTGTCACGTGGAGGATGTGTTGGGCATATTAAACAGCCTGTAAGCCAATAAAGCCGCCCGATGTGTATTCAGCGCAACAATAATCTACCCTGAGCCTTTAGAAGAGATTTACCCACTGTTTGTCTTCACACAGGCGTGCACGAGCACACACATACACATACACACACACACTCACATGTGTGTGTGTGTGTGCGTGCGTGCAAGAGCGCGAGTGTCCCTGCATGCCTACTTGTTTATTCTTTCCCTGGCGAGATTGATATTGTGTTTCTAATGATAATCTGCCACTTTATAATGTATAGTGTACGTCGTACGTGTCTGCCAGCTCTGAGTTGTGATGACAAACAGAGATGACGTGCTGAATGAAACACCATTGCCCCATGCTCCTCACGTCTCATCTCGCTATGCAGACCTTGCTCTGGATGAGACTAATGACTTGGCTGGAAACTGCATGGGATTGTCTTTTTGCCAGTTCTCTCTTGTAAAAGATTTTCATCTAAATGGGACTAGGCTGGTAAAAATGATCGTTAAATATAGTATAATTGGAAAATTGGAAATATAGTTGACCATCCAAAGCACGGAGGAAGTCAGTGGATGCAGTTAATTTCAGTACAATATGACAGTCAACATGCAGAGACTTGGGTAATAAATAATCCAGGACACTAAAAATGTCATTGCTTGGTTGATGCTTTTGTTTTGTAGCAAGGATACATTGTTGTTGCATTAGAGTGCTTTTTAAAGCAAGGACTGATTTCAATGAATTTTCATTGATTTGTGATGTTTAACCAGCATTGACTAATGTAAACACATGCAAAATCTAAAAGTAAAGCCGTTTATTGACCATGTCTCAGCCCTAACCCCTAACACTGTCCGTTATTGTTAGCATGAATGGAGGATGTGAAACAAGCTTTGAATCCAAAATGCAGTGTTTGAATGTGCAGTGTTTGAATTCTAAACAGGAGACAACACAGACCTTCTGCCCACATTCCTGTCCTTCGTGAATGGCTAACTGGGACAGGTAGTCAATTCTCACAGTGTGACTTCTCGCTGCGACTAGGCACACAAGCCCATCATTGTACAAAGCACATAAAGACAGAAATAGCAGCTAATTCACGGCAGACACAGGAGTGATCAGTGTACCGTTTAAGGCTTACAGCCTGCAGTCAAAGGCATCTCAAAGCGAACGCTTGTGTCATTTAAATAACACACCATCAGCAGCACACAGCTGGCTATAGCAGGCAGCTCAGACAGCCTATCCACAGCACGTATTTAACATAATCTCCCTCACAATATCGTAATGACAGTGCACATTTTTGCTTTTGATCAGGTATATTCACTGGCACTGCAATGTTTGCAAGTAATATACACCCGAGCTCAAAGGCAATTATTGTCTGTCTGGCCTTTTATCATGCAATAACCCCCCCATTCCTCATTGTTTCCTCAGCCATGCCATCGCTAGGTTACACCATGTTATGCGAGAGTGAACGGCTACCCAATACCCTCCATTCTACCTATTGTGACCGTAGCCAGGGCAGTAACATCATTCCTAATATCTATAGAACTACAGTGCCGTGTGACTACCAAAAGTCCCGAAAGGTCTCTCTCAAAACTTTACCCACATACACATATGAGAAACACTGAACGTAGTTCCAACACAGCCCAATTCTCAACCCTTACAGCAGGGGTTTTCAAAGTACCGGTAGGTGAACGGGGCACCCTGGGGTGCCGTGATGCCAGTCCAGGGGTGCCGCGAGATAATTTGATAATATTTGGAATTCATCGATATCATTACATCAATATCACTTCACTATGCTTAGTAAAACAGACCTGATTTGCACTGTACTTGATGAGTTCTTTTTCCATCTACGGCAACTCTCTTCAACAAAAATAGCAGAGCTACAAGCAGAGCTCACTTTGTGACGCGTTGTAAGCTTGTAGATCGGCTATTTTTGGTGAACCTTCCCCCCAGAATAGGCATGCTGAGGTTCAAGTGGTTAAACAGCAAGTATAACTTTACTTTCAGTGTAATTCAGGGGGTGCAGTGGATGAAAAAGATATTTACAGGGGTGAGTCAAAAAAGTTTGAAAACCCCTACCCCTTACAGTATATATCCAAATAATCAGGCCTACTCGAAACTTATATTTATTATGCATATTAAGTCCTACACTACTGAATACAAAGTAGTCCAGAACAAATGGAAGCAAACATGTCGTCAGTTTAACAAAGGCAATATAATGAAGGCACCATCCACCCTCTGTAAAACTCATACACACACAATCAATACACATCTGTAATATGATATGAATCATATAGTTAGTAATGTAAGATCACCAGTCAGTTGAATTGTCATGTGTGATGATGACACTACGAAACCAAACAAAAGGACACACATTTGGACCTGGTCTTGACTTGGCAGAAGAGGTCAACATGGCAAAGGGAGCTTATAATATCTACATGCTAGTTTTCACCAACAAAGTGAATTCATTCCCTGTGCTTTACTGGTAAAATGTAGCAGTTTCTGTTATCAACAATGAACTTCCCTTTATTATTTATTTTATTTTTTGGTATCAGTTATGATGGTCTTGCGCTGACAATAGTCTGTACTGTAGAATTGCCCGTAACCCTGTTACAGTATATGCATGCTTGGGTTTGTATGTGTGATTGAGAGAGTGAGAGACAGAGCCCTATTTTGGGGCAGACACACTGGCATGAGGCATGCTGCATGTTGATATGCGAATTGACAACTCCCATGGTGCACGGGCCAGATTTTATCGTTATTTGTTGTTATTTTGGGGATTGGCCGTGTAGCGATGTGGAAGAAGAGGTGCAGTAGGAGGTGTGTTGTTTGTAAATCACCGGCGCGCTGCAATTGTGGTGTCAACGTGGGCCATGATTTGCACCATCCGTTGCCCGCCTGCTGGAACCAGGTCTACCGGCACAAGCAAAGCGCTCACTCGTGCTGTAAGCTAGATTCACAACTTTAGTTGGCGGAAGTGCACCCAGACAGAATGTTTTAAAAATAACATAACTTTTTTTAGCCAACACATGGCACCAGTTAGCCCTGTTTAGAACCTCACCCTCCGCTATTATCTCCTAGATGAGGTCCTATGACACTCTATTCCGACAGGTCAACCCGAAGAACCCCCCGATGGCAGGTGCCAGTAGGGATGGGACGATAATCGTTATTATCGTGATAAAAAAAGCTCACGATAATCGTGTCGTGGAGATTTTAGTTCATCGTGAAATCGTCCTCCGTCATGCACTGGGATCAACTCACCTTTTATTTGCCGAGCTGTGGTATCAGGTACCACTTGTTTTAAACCCTCTATAATTGGCAAAACGAACCTGTAAATAACATACTTTATTGATACAGTAAAACATTTTCACTCTCTACCAAATCTCTGCGCGCTGTAAGCTTGTAGATTCTACCTCTGCCGGCATAGAGCGTCGTAGGACCTCATCTCGGACCTAGTGGAGGGTGAGGTTCTAAATGGGGCTTGCTGGGCACCAGTTAAATGCTTGTATCCAACAAAACTGCGTTATGACAGGTTTCGCCTTCATAAAAGGTTTTCTGATAAGTCAACCCAGGTTATTACACCTAGAGCCAGACTAGTGCCAGACATATTAAAGGTTCAAATAATTTTTGTTTCGTGTTAAGAAGTTAAAGCTCTACATGTATATTGCTCGCTATTGCTATAGGTGTTTGTTCAGTATAACAGGCATGCCTCTCCCTGTCTCTCAAGCTTGGAAATGAGCATAAAATGCATTTTCAGGTGGGTTGCCATTTTGCCAAATATCAGCTTCCATTTTATAGTGTTCCTGTTACAATTTTGTCTGCTCGTTTCCTTGTTTCATCACTTCCAATTTCACTTGTTTATCCTGTATCCTATCCTATGATAGAATTGGATAAAATTGATTTCCCGACCTGAAAATGTATGTTTGGTTTACTAAAGAGCTGGAGAGACAGGGAGACCCCTGTTACTGAATAAACACTCTATAGCAGGGGTCTTCAACGTTTTCAGGCCAAGGACCCCTTAGTTGAGAGAGATGAAGCAGGGACCCCCACAACTTTTTCATAGATTCCATAATGTTTCATCATTTGACAGCACAACCATCAGTGTATTTTGGATTCATGTCAATTTGTGTTTTCAGATATTTAACCACTTGAGCCGTCAATACTTAATAAACTTGACCTTTCACTCTTTACTTAGTCTGCTCTTTTTTCCCCTCTACACGAAACCTCTTTGCCGAAAATAGACGATCTACAAGCTCACAACAACGCCTCGCAGAGCTTGTAGATCTGCTTTTTTCGGCTAAAGTTATCATAATATGGACGCTAGGGTTCAAGTTGTTAATATAAAAAGGATTGGAAGATTTGGAGGACCCCCTATGGTAACTCTGAGGACCCCCTAGGGGTCCGGACCCCCTGTTGAAGACCACTGCTCTATAGCAATGTAGAATATTTTAACAAATAAACATCATTCATGACACATTACACATACGATCTGCTCTTGGGCAGTCTGTTTGAGGTGGCCATTGTTGGCTGTGCTTGTCGCCAGTTCACCTGTTTACCCAGAATGACACGAATGACAAGAAGAAAGTAGGACAATGCCTGTGTGGCTGGTGGCGGATGGTGGGCATGGGTCTAGCAGAGAGGTGGAGAGAGGTGGGCCGTCCCTCTGGGCTGTCAGTGTTGGCTGTGTAATCCGTCCCATCTCCACTCCACTGGGGCCCTGGTGATGGATGCCCCCTGCCTGGGCGGCGCCCTCTTTACTGCCCGTGTTTAGCAGTCTATAATTGAAAATCCAGGATGGGGTGGGGGGGGAATTATTGGTCAATCTTTCTTCTGGAATACAGGAGCTATTGATTGGCCTGGCCGGTGGAGGGGTGGGGGGGGGGTTGGGGGAGGGTTTGGCGTGAGGTCCGGAGGTAAAAATGATCTAATCGGCCTGCGGGGACATCAATTATCCTGGGAAAGGGTTCGGGAGTGTGGAGAAAGAGAGGAGGGGGGGGGGGGGGATGTAGAAAGATACCACTCTCTCTCTCTCTCAGCTGTCTTGTCTGCAGATTTGAAACAAACGCAGTGAAAGACAGCGAGGCGTTGAAGATCCGAGAGGATGAGCGAATGTGCAGCCAGTCGTTTCAACTCAAAGGTGGAGAGCGATACCTTTGATGTGCAGACGGAGATAGAGGGGGGGGGGGGGGGGGGGGGGGGGGGGGTTGGCGGGGGGGGCATACTGGAGGTAAAATATCATGCCTTTTGTCCTGATAGAACCTCTTGTCAGATGGGTTTGGAAGGCAGGTGTATAATGGTGGAGGTTTAGGAATCTGTCAGTAACATTGTACTGATGAGGGAGGGGGCCATGGCAGTCAGTCTCGCCTGTCTCTCCAACATGCAGCTTTTTATGCAGCTCGCAGGGCTTTGATGTGTCTCCCATCCTGACAGTGCCTCTGCTCCACTCTGTGCTGCTGCTCCAGCTCTCTGTCTAACCAGCTGGAACTCTGTGAATCTGGGTCTAACAAGGCCACGATGGCCCTGCTACGCTTAGACCAGGCCAGTCTGACTTCACTCTATTCCGTTGGTTCTCAAACTTTTTGTTTTTAATTTCAAGGACTCCCATGACTCTTGATAGTGTCACAATGTAACTCCCATAACTCTGATAGTGACAAATGGAACCAAATGGACCCTTTGGTTATGTTAAGTTAGTATGCTTAGTTTAGTCCAAGTTTTAATCCCGCCACACTTTGCCACAGAACAATGGCATAGCCTTGACGAGGTGTGGCCTATTAGCATCTGTTGCGCTCGTCTTATTGGTTAGAGCCTCATTATCCCGCCCACCCAGCCCCCCCCACCTCTAGTTATCTGCCCTAAAGTGAATTACAGGAGCGTCTATTGATTTCTGTCCTCACACCAGCCATGTTTACAGAGTAAACCCGGAGATTTTCTTCCTACGCGCTCCATTGTGATGCTCCTTCTGAGCACAGGAATCTAATTGGCTTCAGCAAAGAGCACCGTGCTTGTCTGAACACAGTGAAAGAAAGAAAGAAAGAAAGAAAGAAAGAAAGAAAGAAAGAAAGAAAGACAGAGAGACAGAGAGACAGAGAGATAGGGAGACTGATTAGGTGCGTGGTCTACCTACGTTATTGTTTTTTCTAGGTTGATATTTCTACGCATTTGTTGTATTGTTGGCTTGTAAATATACTGACATACCGTATTATCTTGCTTATTATAGTGATGTGTATTACCTGCTTGTTGTAAGTCGCTTTGGATTAAAAGCGTCTGCTAAATGCCTAAACTGTAAACTGGAGACAGAGACAGAGAGATGGGGGGAAGGGGGATGATGCCGAAATCTCCTTCTCTCTCCCTTAACTGTAGCTAAAGCATCCATTAAAGTGTAATATGCATGTCATGACCACTGGTCCAGGAATATGCCAAGAGTCTCATCAGCATCTCCTGAATATGTGTGGTGAGCGATTATGTATTCAAATGGCAGGGGTACGGAGAGACATGGAGGCAGTAATTACTGCAGTGCGCGCGCGTGTGTGTGCGCGCGTGTGTGCGCGCGCGTGTGTGTGTGCGCGCGTGTGTGTGTGCGTGTGTGTGCGTACATGTGGGCGCGCATGCGTATATGTGATGGCTTCCGTGGTTCATTACTGAGGGGTTCCGAGGTAACAAGGCTCCTGACTGTCCGTTGAGAAGAACTCATCACATTTGCTGGCAGTGGAATTACC
The DNA here is from genome assembly GCF_963921795.1 of Nannobrachium achirus. Taxonomy (NCBI): domain Eukaryota; kingdom Metazoa; phylum Chordata; class Actinopteri; order Myctophiformes; family Myctophidae; genus Nannobrachium; species Nannobrachium achirus. The sequence continues at coordinate 49,365,821 of NC_137815.1, forward strand.
CCTGGCTTGTTCCAGGGGTGGCTTCTTTGCCTGTTGACTGCAGTGGCCATGGGGAAATTATTAAGGTTGCCCAAGACAGCTATTAAAACTGGGCAAATTGACTCCCCGTAATCCTGTAACAATCCTGTTTAATCCAAATTTAACCCGCACTTGACACATTGCACGCTGTCGGGCCTAATTCACCGGAACCAAGGTCACTTTTGTTCCACGTAAGAAAGGAAATCCCATTACTATTCATAAATGCTCTTGACATAAAGAGGCTCACATTTGATGAATTACCAAGTCAAAATAAGTCTGAATTAACAGGAAATTGAAAAAGAAAGTCAGAGGTAAAAATGTAGTATGTCGTCATTTCAGAAAATTGTTTGATAATGACAGTAAATAGTTAAAAGGCATGCCTCTGTTTCAAATTTGAATGTTTTTTCGTAAGGCAAAGCCCTGCTTCATCACACAAGACTGTCGCACAAAACTAGTGAAAATAGCACAACATAACGCCTCGCTGTGTGCTTGTAGATCGGCTATTTTCACTAGTTTAGATCATTTTAAAAATGATAAATACAAAACAAACGGTTTTGGACATACAAGGTTTTCATCCGACAACGACGATATATGTCAGCGATAGAGAGACCACTCACTGCAGGAGTATCTGAATAACTGTAGCATCAACAGGGGAGATTGAATGGTGGTAATTATTACCTGAGCACCTCCACAGCAGCCATGGCAGGACTATTCCCCAGCTGCTAAATTAAAACAACTCGCCCCAATTATCTGTTGCATCTAAGAAAATTTCAAATTAGAAGCTCCATTGAATGATGGATTTATTTATCTCTGCAGCGCTGTCTCAGTAAATCATTACATGACGCGGTAATTACTGGCAGTTGAGTGAAGGAAAATTAATTTGATTGACGCCTGCCTGTTAAAGATGGTTTGAAAGATGCATAATAAAGAAGTCCTATATTATATTATATTGCGCTCTGGAATTATTGTATTATTAGATTAGTAATACATAATAATAAACACATCATTGGTACAAACCTAGGCCATTCTCTCTTTCTATCAGAGACTGTGGTGGCATTTTCTTCATGTTTTAGCCGATTAACTACAAGTCACTCATACTTTACAGTACTTTACAGTACAGCAAATATCATAGTTTGCAAAGTGAAGACAATCCCAAGGCACTCCCAAGTTCAATAGCTAATGATTTACATTTTATTTAAAAAAAAAGAATAATCTTTTAACACCAGAACGTCCTTGTACCTTTCATCTTTTTGCATAATATGCTGAAAGTTTTAATTGAATAGTAGTAGATCATTTCAAAACCTAAATAACTGACGCATGCTTTGGAAAAGCTGTAAAGTACAATATTTGTGATTTGTAGTCAATGGGCTACAACCACTGTTGCCTTTAAGCAAAAAAAGAAGAACAATGGAAGAAAGAAAGGAAAAGAGATGTAAGACAAACCATTACTTTCGTGATGAACCTCCTGAAACAAACAGTTAGAGCAGAACATCGCCTCCACTGAAAATAGTGAGGTGATGCCGTCATTCACCTCAAGTGTTTCTGACTAACCCAAGTAGTTGTAGTCTAATGAAGCAGATGGAGTGAATATCTTTGGGTCAAACCAATTTGGGGATACACCACTTTCAGTAATTGTCAGTGGCTGGTTTCCACTGTGAGATGACTGTCACTGAGTTATGTGGACTGCACCAGTAAACTCTTTCATTTATTTTACTGTAAAGGGTTCTTCTATAAATCTCTCTTCTATGGCTAGCACACATCATCAACTTGTCGGTTTCCATCGCAGCTGGGATACAAGACAAGTCCTGCATTATGAATGAGGCTATCCTGCCATGTAAGACGGTCAGCTTGGGCCAAGAGCCTGTCCAGATCAACATGCAGGCAGGGATTATTAAGACGTTTGGCGTTTATTTGGCCATGATGCCAGGCATGTGGGTCTTCCTTGTGCACTCCAGACCAACAAAGGGGAAAGTTGATCATTTATTCTGAAACAAACAAACAAACACATTTGCAGCGAGGTGAAACTACAAGAAAATTAAACACAAGAATGACAGCCGTTTAATGGAGACGAATTACGGTAAACTCATGCAAACCGCAAACGTTGTAATCAGACAGTTAATGAGTCCCCATAACATACATGAAAACAAATATTAATTTGACAACTACTCTATGCAATTGTAGAGTTTTTACGAGTTATCCAATCCGTTTGCAGTGTGAGAAAGCGGGAGCAGGGAAAAATAAAAACCGCCTTACTAAGCTAATGCTAATTATGCTGCTAATTAGTTGAGTAAGTAAATTAATGAAGTTACTGTGAGCTCTACATATCTGGAGGGAAAACATTCTCTGATGTCATCTCATTAAGCGTGACCGCTGATTGCCTGATTTGTGAGCATAATCATACCCCCCCCCTCCCCCCCCCCCCCCCCCCCCCCACACACACACACACACACACACACACACACACACACACACACTCAGGCACGCACACACATCCTCTGCTCCTCCCTCCAATCCCATTATCTGAGCGTCACCATACTAATCAAAAGGTTAATGTCGGCGATGCATTCGAAGGCAGCGTGTCATGCTTCTCCGCATCACCACTGCCATCCCCACCGTGCTTGGATGCCTGCTCTGCCATTATCTTTTCTCTCATCCACTAAATGAGGTAATTAATAAGGCTGGTGGTGGTCAAGTAGTGGATGGTGGTTTAGCGATAGCTGGGGTCAAAATGGCCGGCGGTCACAGGAGAAAGCATATCGTCACTGTCAGGCAGAAATCTCGTATCTCCAAGTTTCAAATGTGTATGTTTTTTGGTAAATTAAAGCCCTATACTTCATCATACAAAAGTGTGGCACAAAAGTTTTTAAGATAGCAGATCTACAAGCACACAACACCTCGCAATGTGGATCGTCTATTTTCACTATTTTAAATCGTTTTTAAAATAACAAAAAAAAAATATATATATATATATATATACCGGTATATATATATATATATAGGTTTTGATCATGTCAGGACAGATCATGTACGTATCTAACCATCATAGACATTCGTTCTCAAACATTTTGGGACCCCCGGTTTGGTATAGATTAGGCCCACAGACCCCCATACCTCTGAGAGGGTATAAATGGAACTAAAATGGACTCGTAAGGGCCTATTTTGTACACTCGGACAGTTACATAACTATAAGGGTCCATTTGGTTACCAACTATCAATCATTTTGCTAGGGACCTCCTAGAACCCTCTCGGACCCCTGGGGACCCCCCCGGACCCCACTTTCAGAACCGCTGTTGTAGAAGAAGAAGAAATCGGTCTGAATCAAATGCGGACTTGCTTTGAGGAACAGGATCATTCCTAACTTCACACTCTTTCTACACCTACGCCTAAGTACAGTAGCTACAACAAACAGTAAATGATTCATTCTAGTTCTGTCCAAACTAGTTAAGGTGAATGCTCACTCGCCTTCAAAATAGTCTCATGTTGTGCTTCCAAAGTTAGATGTATGTTTGAAGTCTGAATATAGTCTTTGTCACATGTTCACTATTTGCTTGTTTTTCTTTGTCTTCAGAAAAAAGAAATTGGGTGGCTTTATTGAGAAAGTTCTCTCTCTCTCTCTCTCTCTCTCTCTATCTCTCTCTCTCTCTCTCTCTCTCTCTCTCTCTCTGACTCATGAGCACAACTTTATTACATGTAATTTTCATCATCTATCTCCAGGAGGTTGTCGAGTGTTACCTGCTGTTCATTCATTCCCTCTGCGCGGCCCCAAGTCCTTCTGTGTTATTGATCTGTGTTGAGAAGAGGCTGCTGGAAGTAAATGAACTGGAGATTGCAACAGGTAACGCCAGCGGCGGCCAGGTCAAGGACTTCTTAATGGTCTCCTGATACAAAGGATCCTTGCGAGACTTTAACCACTTAAGCCCTCTATACCAGTGTTTCTCAACCTGTGGGTCAGGACCCCCAGGGGAGTCCCCAAATTATTTTGGGGGGTCCCGAGATGATTAGCTTAATGTGCAACATTGTATTCTCACTCAACAGTAAACAAACCAAAATAAAGTTTAAGCGTATACAGTAGCACATTTCTAAATCAGTTGTCAATTTAAGGACTTTTTAATATCTCTGAAATGACAAATATTAAAGGCAGAAATTGTCAAAATAGTCGATCTACATGCTCACAACGCCTTGCAAGTAGATCTGCTATTTTCACAATAGAACCGTGATATACAAAATGTAATGCCTCAACTGTTAGTGCTCGTAGGGTGAGGGGGTCCCCAGTTCAAATATGCTTATTTTGGGGGTCGCGGCCTGAAAAGGTTGAGAACCACTGCTCTATACTTAGTGAAACAGACCAAGTTGCAACTGTACTCTGTACACATTCTCCAAATAGTCGGTAGACGACAATTTGGCAAATGCTGACAGTGGCAGCCTATCTGAAATCTGAGGTTGAGTGGGGAGGAGAAGGTGATTGGAAAGGTAACTTGAGAAACGAACCCAGTGGAAATTGGAAGGAAATGAAAGCAAGACAGAGGTATATGATTTGGCAGGAAGAGCAGGGTGGGTGGTGTTAGTGGTGCTGTGGGGGGACGGGGGGCACAGGAAGAAGGGAGAGGCAGAGGAAAAGGGAGTGTTATTTTGGCTCCTGTTGCAAAGACCTCTGGGAAAATAGGGTTTGCCTGCCAGTGCTACGAGAGCCATAAATCACCAGCGAGAGCACTCTTCACTGCGACCTAGAGGTGACCCGAGTGTCACACGCACGCGCACTTACGCACGCACGCACGCACGCACGCACGCAACACATACAAAGACACAAACAGGCTAGGCTCATATAAACACATACACATGAATACATACCGGTATGTGCATACATGGGCACAGGCTTACATACACATACTGTACATAATGTATACGCAGGCACACACACACACACACACACACACACACACACACACACACACACACACACACACACACACACACACACACACACACACACACACACACACACACACGGAGGCACTATGTGGGGAGCCTAGAGTGTCAATTGCCACAGTATCTGACACACAACAGTAGCTACGGGATATTACTATTACTCATCCTGCAAGACACTGGGATTAGCTCACCATGCTATATTCATGCACAGATACGCCAGCAGAATCGGGTGTTCTTTTGGCACAGATCAGCATGGTTGCAGAGCGGTTTAGACTGGTCCATGTGCTGCCACCCCGTGAGACACATTTGAGGCGTTAATGCAGCAAAATAACATCTATTTTGAGCTAGTAATGTGCCTCTTATTTCCCCCCATCTGGCTGTTAAGGATTTGAAGCATAGTTTGTGTGGCGTTGGCTGTGTGTTTGGTGGAACACGTGCGTGTTCGCGCGCGTGTGTGTGTATGAACATTTCATATCACGATTATTGTGATAAAAGAAATCGTGATTTACAATATTATCGCGATAATCAAAATCCATTATCCTGGGATGGAAAATTTGCCAAAAAAGATCTACGCGTCGCCTTCGTCGCAAGGCGACGCGTTGTGAGCTTGTAGATCGGCAATTTATTTGGCAAGTTTTTTGGCAATTTGTTTTGATAGAGTGAAAAAAAAAGGCTGTATCAAGTATGTATATTATAAATACCTTTTACCAAAAGATTTAAGTGGTACCGGAATATGCAGCTTGGCAAATAAAAGGTGAATTGATCTCAGTGCATGACAGATGACGATATCACGATAAATTAAATCTGTGTTTTTATCAATAAACGATAATATCGCGTATCGTTCCATCCCTAGTGTGTGTGTGTGTGTGTGTGTGTGTGTGTGTGTGTGTGTGTGTGTGTGTGTGTGTGTGTGTGTGTGTGTGTGTGTGTGTGTGTGTGTGCGTGCGTGCGTGCGTGCGTGCGTGCGTGCGTGCGTGCGTGCGTGCGTGTGTCTGACAGAGAGTAAGGGCTGAAGACCTTATTGCTGGACCCAGGAGGCTTGTTGTGTAGTAGAGGAGGAGGTAGTGGGGATGGCAGATCATGGCACTAAGCGCTCGGAGAGACGAGAGGGGAGTCACGGGCGGTGAGGGGAGGTGAGCAGGGGTGAGCCGAGAAGACGAGGGGAGCGAGAAGATTAAGAGGATTGTGGATGATTTGGGAAGAGCCGGGGAGAGATAAATTGAGGTGAGGGGAGTGAGCTTCAGACAATAAAACAAGAAAGTCTTACCAGAGGAGAGAGAGAGAGAGACAGAGAGAGACAGTGAGAAAGAGCGATGGCGGTGAACTGATCTGAAAGTAAGGGGTGAAATAAGAAGGAAAAGTTTGCTGGGAGCAGATCAGGGCAGGAAGTCGTCTACCACCTGGGTTCAATACCCGACAGCGTTGACGCAGGCATGGCAGAGTGCTCTATAACAGGGGTCTTCAACGGTTTTCGGGCCAAGGACCCCTTAGTTGAGAGAGAGATGAAGCAGGGACCCCCAAAACCTTTTCATACATTCCATATAGTTTAATCGTTTGACAGCACGATCATCAGTCTATTTTGGATTCATATAAATGTGTGTTTTCAGATATTTAACCACTTGAACCGTCGATACTTAACTCTTACTGTGCCTATCCCGAACTAGTTCGGCTTTATTTCGGCCTTTTCGGGGTTCGGGGTGCCGATCCCGAACTAGTCCGGCTTTTTATATAAAAAAAAAAAACATCCAGAGGCCTTACCGAAGCACCGGGCTAAATTTTCGAGCCAGCCGCCGGCCGCGATCTGTTTACATCGGCCCGCGAGAGCGTCGCGCCGATATTTGCCGTCCACTCCAATGCAATCCAGGATCTTTAGAGCTCATTTTCTCTGTTCCATGCATATCCATGAGGTGCGCAAGGTTTAATCACGGCTAAATCGCCGAAAATAGGGCTTCTAAAATGCTTGGTAGCCAATAGCTAACTTCAAGCTAACTTCATCCTGTTCCTGTTCATGACACAAAGGAAAGTGTTCAGGCGCGTCATGGCTGCGCACGGCTTGTGCATATACAGCGTATGTCTATGGTGGATTCTCTGGCCATTGGGCGCCCTCTAGTGGAGATTCCTGGCACTGGATGAGTTAATAAACTTGACCTTTCACTCTGTACTTAGTCTGCTCTTTTTTCCCCTCTACGCCAAACCTATTTTTAAAGTTCTCTGAATAAGGACACTAGGGTTCAAGTCTTTAATATAAAAAAGGAGAAAAAGGTTTCTATCACTCAAAGATTTTGAGGCCCCCCTGTAGTGACTCTGAGGACCCCTTAATGAAGACCTCTGCTCTATAACAAACACTAATGGGAGTAGCCGGTAAGGGCCTTGTTGCTATATAGCCTCGTTACAGAGGCTTTTATTTTCATTCGCGTTCGGCTCAAAAAGGAAAGCCTGGGCTAAGCTGTTGACATTTCAGGCATAGGAAGTGAGAGTCAACCTTCCATTTACCCAACCAACCAGAATGCAGGGGGCATCGCTCTAAATGTTGGTGACGTCAGGGCTCTGAGCTGTGTGCCATAGGGAGCGGGGGCGGGCACACAGATCCGTGAACCAATAGAGTAACGAAGTCATGACGTCACTCGCTCATCCCCCGGTTCGCGGAAGTAATTTCTCTGTGGAGAATAACACATGACATGAGTCATCTTAAAATCGTCTCATATAAGCATCGTGGTCCAAGAATAAACAAACGGTCTCCACAATATTCTCAGGGAGGTGGCTCTGTATGGTTATGATAGTCATTCATTTGATACAGTCTATCTCTTGCGAAAATGTAACTAATTCGGCGAGAGTAACGTTAGCGTTTTCTCACCATCAGTTGATTCTTCATATCCATATGAGTCAAACTGCTGAGATCATTTGTTTATTTTTGGAACACAGCTTTTCTATGACGCGATATGAAGAAAGTCTATGGGAATTCGGAATGTTGGGAAAAAAAACAGGAACCACGTAGCATGTGTGTCATCTATAGGATCCAACAGATGTTTTCGGCAGTGAATTTGAATCCATCCCTCTAGACCAGATTCACACTCCGTGCCATCAGACTAGTACTATACTAGAAACTCCTACAGCTTGTTCAAAGCCCCTGTTTGGCGGATATATAGAAAGAGATAGCCTGCTGCACCTCTGTGTCTGTTATGGCCTCTCGGTGAAAATTTCTCCTCGCCGTCAGGTGAAAAGACGCTATTAGGTGATCCCATGTACAGTATACCGACTGGGGGAGACATGTGGTTGTCTACCCCCTCCATAGACCCACAGCGGGGGGTTGGCAGCAACAGGGACTGCAGTACCCCGGGGAGGATATCGTCTCCAGAAACTGTTGCTTTTCCGGTTTCAAATGAAAAAACTACTTTTGATGCTTTTGAGTGACGCTGTATGATCAAGTAAGGCCTTAGAGGTTTCTGGACGACAGCATATGTAACTGAACTGGGAAAACAAGGGGAGGAATGTGCACACAAGCAAGGAGGAGGACAGAGATGAGGAGAGAAAGACGCGGTGGAAACTGAGAGACATGGAGAAGAAAGGGCAAAGAGAAGGTGAGGGGGGATGATGAAGAGAGGAGCAGTGAAAAGAGAGAAGGGGCAAATATCAGAGAGCAGACCAGAGACGTGGGCTCCAGCTTTGAGGTCTTAGGTCAGCAAACAGCCTGACAAATTAATTAAGATAATGATCTGAGTTCAAACGTTGGGCAGAGTCAGCCGACAGCTGCGTGTGCGTGTGTGTGTGTGTGTGTGTGTGTGTGTGTGTGTGTGTGTGTGTGTGTGTGTGTGTGTGTGTGTGTGTGTGTGTGTGTGTGTGTGTGTGTGTGTGTGTGTGTGTGCGCGCGCGCGCCCATGTGTGTGCTCTGTCCTCTCATCTGGCTAGGCAGAGGAATGCATTGATTTGATAAAGGGCATAAGGGGGTCTGTTGGCCGTTTGTGGAGCCCAGTCTGAGATCAATGCCAGAGGAGATGAAAACCATGACATTTACTCTGCCATGTGCCCTAGGGCAGACAGACCTCTGGAGAAAGACACTGTGTCATCTCTCTCTGTCTCTCTCTCTCTCTCTCTCTCTCTCTCTCTGTGTCTCTCTCTCTCTCTCTCTCAACATTTACATTCGGGTTGGTAAATGGGACACTTCATGTCAGTATGAGCCACATAGCCCAAGTACCTACAGTACCTTAAATCTTCAAACGCAACGCACGGAATGCAACGGATGCACGCATGCACGTACGCCGCACGCAACACACACACACACACACACACACACACACACACACACACACGACACACACACACATATCATCCATTTGGAACCTTGTCAAGCCTTAGCTTCTGTGTCTGTTACTTTTATTGGCCTAATTTGTTTTCATGTCAGGGCATTGTGTGTGTGTGTGTGTGTGTGTGTGTGTGTGTGTGTGTGTGTGTGTGTGGTGTGTGTGTGTGTGTGTGTGTGTGTGTGTGTGTGTGGTGTGTGTCTTGTGTGTGTTTGTGTGTGTGCGTCGTGGTGCGTGCTGCGCTCGCTCGCGCATGTGTGCATGCAGTGCGTGTGAGTCTCTGTGAGGCAACGTGCCCAGCCCGCATGGCCACCAGTCCAGTGTGGTTTCTAGTGAAGGCAGTTAGCCTGGCCTTGGGACCTAATTGGCACTTGTGGCCAGCAGCTAAAAACCTGTTCTCCACTGCTCCCTGGGTAGCCGTCCATTATGCTCACTCATACAGCCACAGTGGCAACACTTTATTCTAAGGTACTGTGCACATACAAACCTATGAATGAGTTGCTTGTTAGTGTGAGCCATTAGTTATTTATTAGTAATGTGTACATTATTTATGATAATGTGTCAATTATTTATTACCTGTTAACTCCTTCATTTTGCATGCCTTAAGGGCTGTCCATACCACCAAACTTTTAGTCAGAAAGGTCCGGTTCAACTACAAAATGACGTCACTTGCCACTCCCTGAAAAGCATTACCCCGAATTTTTAGTTCTGAAAGCTGCACGTTCGGAAAGCTGCCACTTTCCAACGAAAGGTTTGGTGGTCTTAAACAGCATGGACAGTCCTTCATTCTACAAAATCTACGACAAAGACTCAATTCAGTAAACAGGCCACTAATTAATGGTTAATATGTGTACCTATCCTTAAAATATATCATGTATAAACACACACACACACACACACACACACACACACACACACACACACACACACACACACAACACACACACACACACACCACACACACACACACACACACAGGCTACTGAATCGATTAAAAGGCATCTGAAGCAAGTTAGTTACTCATCTGTTAAATGGTGAGGGCTCTAGAATAAACAGGCAGTGATTGCAGCAGGTCAGGGGCCCGGCCGAGGGGGGGGGGGGTCATCCCACACAGAGTAGGAAATGACATCACCGTACAGGATGTGGCCTTGCTGCTGGAAACGCCTGGTGGCATCCTGAGGATGTGCACAATCAAAGGAGTCAGCGTGTGGAGCGTGTTCCTACAATACCAGCCATGCTAAAAGTACAACTGTAGCAGTGCCTAAACGGAGCCAGTGGCTATATTTGGATACACAGTGGCTTCGGAAAACATTCAGACTCCTCTTTACTTTTTCCTTGTTTTATGACGTTATAGGCCAGGGGTCTTCAACATTTTCAGGCCAAGGACCCCTTAGTTGAGAGAGAGATGAGGCAGGGACTCCTCAAAAACTTTTCATAGATTCCACTTTCATCTTTTGACAGCACAATCATCAGTGTATTTTGGATTCATGTCAATTTGTGTTTTCAGATATTTAACCACTTGAACCGTCAATACTTAAAAAAAACTTGACCTTTCACTCTGTACTTAGTCTGCTCTTTTTCCCCTCTACACCAAAGCTCTTTGCAAAAATAGCCGATCTACAAAAAATAGCCGATCTACAAAAAATAGCCGATGCGAGGCGTTGTGAGCTTGTAGATCTGTTATTTTTGGCTAAAGCTCACAACGCCTTACATTGCGAGGTGTTGTGAGCATGTAGATATTTTCACAATTTCTGCCTCTAATGTTTAACAAATTGTCTAATTTGTCATTTGAGAGATATTAAAAAGTCCTTAAATTGTCACTTTAGAAATGTGCAGATACCCTCTCAATTAAACCTTTTGATGGTTTGTTTAGTGTTGATTGAGAAAACAGTATTGCACATTAACACATCGGACGCCCACGTGGTTTTGACGTCTTAATTTGCTGGTGCCCATGGCAACGCGTCATTTTACCTACTGGCGAGAGTACTGGCGAGAAAAGTAATCCGAGTAAATGTAATCCGAGTATGTCCTGTTTATTTCGCGAAAATCTTTTCTTTCAGTCAGGACCGTTTTTTATCATTTCTAAGCCACAGTGTTTGTGTTACGGCATGTAGAAGAGGCTGCCGTTTTGAGAAAAAATGAAAAAAGGAAGAGAATCCGGAGAAAACAGCATTTTTGTGCAGCCGCTAAACAGGAAGTCAACGAGACACACAGCACGTCCGGGTGACGTAATTGCGCGCTGCTTGTTGGGAAATGGAGTTTTTTTAATCACCGTGGTAGCCAAGTGCAGTAGCTACAGTACAGTATAGTTTACTGTACAACGCGTCAAACGCGTCGTGGGCCTCCAGCGACATCAAAGAAATTCACTTGTAGACACCACGTGGGCATCCGATGTGTTAAGTTAATCAAATGGGGACCCCCTAAAAATAATTTGGGGACCCCCCCTAGGGGTCCTGACCTCAAATGTAGCAGTCTCGCTGAAGCTGACCCACCAAAATTGTACAAATTAGGTCTGAACTTAAAAAAGAAAAAAAAAAACTGTAAAAGCTTGTTTATTATCGTCCCGGTTCTGCCCTCTCTATCTCGGATGAAGTTTACTTGGGCGGATAATTATAGTTCTGCTTCTGTGCGTCATTATGAATTTGCAAAGAAATGTTGTGCTGTTTATTTTCCACACTGGCAGATGGTGGCTCAGAGCTCTGGGGGAGAGAGTCAGGTTACTAACAGGCGTCTGATAGCTTTCATGTACCTACAGTACAGTACAGTACTAAGCTGCTTACCCCAGGCCCTGCCTTGACATAGCCAGACATGACCAGTGATGTAAAGCACTGGTTTTCAACCTTTTCAGGCCACAACCCCCAAAATAATCATATTTTAACCGGGGACCCCCCTGAGCAAGTCAATCAAAACTATTAGTTTAACAGCGTAACGTGTGTCTATGGAATTAAATATTTTCCTTTCATCCGTTTTCTTTTTTTTTTCGAATTATAATTTATCATACTGAAAAAGCAGAATGGTGTGGCAAATGAAATTTCCTTTATATTCGAAGAAAAAAAAATAAACCTTTATTCTCGCTTGAGGTGGAAAAAATGTTTTGGAATGGAATGGAGTCATGCGATAAATCGAAAGGGAAATGAATAAATACTGACATTGCATGTTTTAGTGCCCAGTATTCAACTTATTTTTCATAGCTATCAAAAGCAGCACAGAACGCTCTGTTGCATACAGCCATAACATCTGTAAAGAGATTATGACAAGCAAGTGGGACTTCATTGTCTACCACGCCACAGTTAGGCCATAGAGATGACATATTTTGCAGTGGGGAAACGGCTGGTGGATGAATTAGGCTGAATTATCTGGACCAGGGGTCTTCAATGTTTTCAGGCCAAGGACCCCTTAGTTGAGAGAGATGAAGCAGGGACCCCCACAACCTTATCATAGATTCCATATAGTTTCATCGTTTGACAGCACAATCATCAGTGTATTTTGGATTCATGTCAATTTGTGTTTTCAGATATTGTTTCCCCTCTACACCAAAGCTCTTTGCCAAAAATAGCCGATCTACAAGCTCAGCTTGTAGATTTGCTATTTTTGCCTAAAGTTTACGGAATATGGATATGGAATATATAATTGTATAATTGCGACCAAAGGTTGCAGTATACCAGATTGAGAAATGTCAGTCTGTCAGTCAGTTCTTTTTAAATATGCATTTATTAATGTGTTACCATTTACTGAATAATAACATGACTGATAATGGCTTGATGTCTGGACAATGAGACTATGATACAGCTAGTGGCTCAGTGACTAACAAGAATGCAGCACCGATTGGCTTATAACTGTCACCGGGCAACCAATCACAGGGGAGAACACAGGCTTTTGCAGACAACGCCCCTCATCAAATATGTCAAATTCACTTTGTGCTTGGACCTCGCTAGCTTAATTAGTGTATCTGTGAGCAGAAGCCGAGCAAAGGAGGCATGATGAGGTGCCCAAAAAAGAGTTTGTACAGTTCATCAAAAGCATCAATGGCAAACTTTCCAGGGACTTGTTTGAGATGAGAAACAACTGAAGAGCAGGAAGTAAAAAGACAGAGAGGAAAAATGGACAAAAGGACCCCATAGGACGGGTGCTACTGAACATCATTAGCTTTTATAGCTGTCTTATATAGACCACAAACAAAATGAAGCTACATGCACCCATTAATATGAGACACTATAGGTTACCTGTCTATGTTGTTGTTTCCCTTTTAATTAAAACCGTTTGTTCCTGGGCAGGTTTATTTATTTATTTATTTATTTTTTGAGTGAGTGAGTTCCCAGAGAGGAGAGGACCATTTCAATGTAATGAGTCTGAATCATCTTCCTACTCCAATAAAATCTGTCATCGTGTGTCTGTTTACCATTAGGCACAGCCACGTCAGTGGTCATATTTCAACCGCCATGGAGGGGAAAGCCACAGTCTCATTCTGTACCAACCACAGTATCAGTGATAACTTAAATGGAAGCAAAACAAGAATGGTGCAAGGAAGAAGGGAAGATAGAAGGAAGAATAAATGGAGGTTCCCTCTCTCTATCCATCTCTCCTCCACTGCCACAGATCCCACCATTCATTCTGAGTCTCACATCCAGTCTGCTCCTCCCCCCCTCCCCCTTGTACTTCAACACCTCCTAGTTCTCTCCCAGCTTGAGCCGTGCAAACTCGTTGGCCATCTGTAGCGCCTCCTGCAGGCGGTGTGTGTTCTTGCCGGTCGCCTGGGCAGACGTGTCCTTGCCGCCACCTTTGCCGTCCAGCACTTCGTGGAGCTCGTCAACCCACTCTTTGGCCTTCAGACCACGGTTAGTCACTTCCTGTGGGACTTGGCATAGACAGATGATCTTGCCAGCATCCTGGTCTACAGTGAAGAGCATGGCAGCAGTCTGTGGTGATTGGGTTTTCAGTAGCTTCAGTGACTCATTCAGAGCCTTGGCGGAGGCACCACTCTCCATCGCCATGACGAGCAGCGGTTGGTTGGGGCTGCTGTCAATCACCTCCTTGGTCTTTTCCAGGACTCTCTTCTGGACTTCGGCCTTACTGGCGCGGTCCAGGTCGTCCATAGTCTTCTTCAAGGCCTTCAGAGCTTCTCTCATCTCGTCTTTCTGCCACATGGAGATCACTGCTGTGCCAAGAGATTCTGTCATGTCAGCTATTTCTTTCTGGACGTCCTTGTTTGGAGCTGTCTGAGCCTTCACCTTTTCACCCAGCAACGACAAAGACTGACGCAAGGCATCAGCTTTCCTCTGGGCCTTCTTAGCTTCATCTCCAGTTACAGCAACGATGCGTCTGATGCCCTTAGCGATGGCCTCCTCTGAGACGATGACAAAGGGTGCAGCGTGACTGGAGTTCAGTAGGTGGGTTCCCCCGCAGAACTCGATGGAGGTGAGTGATCCATCAGCACTATTGGGGTCACCTAGCAGGTCGTCGACTGGGATGCCGATAGAGACGACCCGCACCGGGTCAGGGTACGTCTCATCAAACACGGCACGCAGACCCTGGATGCCTTTGGCTTCAGCCAGAGGGGCGTTCTTGTAGTACACAGCCTTTGCATCTCGAATCAGGGCACATGCGATCTCCTCTGTGCGGCGGACTTCACCGGTGCTCAGGGCGCCCTTGGCGGTGAAGTCAAAGCGCAGGCGGTCAGCGGCGACCAAGGACCCCCTCTGGTCAGCCTCTCCGAGGACCCCACGCAGGGCGAAGTTGAGGATGTGCGTAGCGGTGTGGTTCTTCATGATGGGTATTCGACGAGCCTCATCTATGCGCAAGGTGACCTGGTCCCCGACCTTCAGTGTTCCATAGACTGTTCCCATGTGAAGAACATAACCTCCTCTGACCTGAGTGTTCTTCACTGTGAACTCCATCCTGTCTTCTGCATTGTCATCCCCACTCTGCATGTAACCCTCGTCAAAGGTCTGACCTCCTTGCTCGGCATAGAAGGACGTTCGGTCCAGCACTACTCCACACTCCTGGCCTGTGGTCACCTCGTCGCAGAAGGCTTGCTCACATCGCAGGGCCAGGACTGTGGCGGTAGGCGTCTTAAAAACATATTCGCCTTTGTCGTCTAATTTGTAGTCGTACTTGGGGGAGTCGTCGGTGGCAGGTACATTCTTGTTTCTTAGTTCTTCAATGGCGTAGATGTCCAGCATGATGTGGTCTGCTAAACCAGCACCCTTACCCTGGGATTTCAGCTGTGCTGCTTTCTTCTCCTCCTCGAAGGCAGCCATGTCGACACCCATGCCTCGCTCCTCAGCGATTAGAGCAGTCAAATCCAGAGGGAAACCATAGGTGTCGTACAGCAGCCATGCTGTGTCACCTGGAATGGTCTTGCTGTCTCCCAGGCTCTGGATCTTCCTGTCAAGAATGCGACGACCCCTGGTGAGCGTTTTGAGGAACTGCTCCTCCTCTTCATTGATGATTTCCTTCACCATGTCTGGGTCCTTCCTCAGCTCTGGGAACGCATCGCCCAGGGATTCAACCACCACATCCACCAGGGAGGCAAAGAATTCTTTTTTAGCTCCCAGCTTCTCATGGGAGTAGCGCACAGCACGACGCAAGATTCTCCTCAACACATAGCCTCGTCCCGTGTTGTCGGGCCTTCCTCCGTCTGAGAGGGCGATGGTGATGGTGCGAGCATGGTCAGCCAGGACACGGTAGGCCATGTCGATACCGTCTGTATCCTCCGCACCTACCTTGCCCGTGTAGGGCCTGGCATGTGTACCCTTCTGAATGGCCTCAAAGTAAGGGATGAAGAGGTCAGTGTCATAGTTGGACATCTTGTTCTGCAGAACGGAGACCAGGCGCTCCAAACCCATACCTGTGTCAATGCTTTTCTTTGGCAGTGGCTTGAGCTCTGTTTCAGACTCCCTATTGAACTGAATGAAGACCAGGTTCCAGATCTCCAGCACATCTGGATCGTCCATGTTGACCAGGTGAGAAGCGTCTCTGCCTCCTATGCGGTCATAGTGGATCTCACTGCAGGGCCCGCATGGACCAGTGTCTCCCATCTCCCAGAAGTTGTCCTTCATACTGCCAGGCAGGATACGGGCCTCATCCATTCCCAGGTCCATCCAGATTTGCTTGCACTCCAGATCGGGCTCCAGGCCTGCCTCAGCATGGCCCCCAAAGTAGGTGACGTACAGACGCTCGATAGGGATCCCAAACTCCTGGGTCAGCAGCTCCAGGGCCATCTCACAGGCCAGATGCTTGAAGTAGTCCCCAAAGGACCAGGACCCCAGCATCTCAAAGAAGGTATGATGGTAGACATCTTTGCCCACGTCATCCAGATCGTTGTGTTTTCCGCCGGCACGGATGCACTTCTGTGTGTTGGCAGCGCGACGCAACTGGGCCCTGGGGTGGGAGGGGTCGATCGTGTTGAGGAAAATGGGTTTGAACTGATTCATTCCAGCATTTGCAAAAAGCAGTGTGGGGTCGTCAAGGGGGATGGTTGCAGAGGAGTGGACATACTGGTGCTCACGGCGACGGAAGTAATTAATGAACTTCTCCCGGATTTGAGCTGCTGTCATCGTTGCATCCATTCTGGATCAGCTTTAGAAGTTTCAGAATGTTGCAGAATGATTCAGTCACCCAGTCAGTACACATTTTTACAGTCTATTGGTTATTTCTTTGTCACTGTGACATCACAGGTGATATCACATGTAAAAGTCCATACAGTATATGGGAATTCCCCAGAATCTCTTTTATGCCCATATATGAAGATCCCTGATGTCATCGATATATATCACCGTATCTGTGTGGCTGGTTCAGATACGGATCTCCATATGGGATAAAAGATATTGTATGCTTATGGATACATATTATGATTAAAGGATAACATAAAATAAAAAGTCCATATATGGGCATTCCCAGAAACAAATCCATTTTATTCCCATATATGGAGATTTCTGATGTCATCAATCCCAGGCCCTAACTGGCCCAAGAGCCTGCTTTACTCTGATTTACACCCTACCTTCCCCAAAAACGTTAAGTCCATAATATGGACCCTTTAGGGCGAGGTCGCATGTCGCCCTGAGGTGTCTTACTAGTATAAAAAAGGAGAAAAAACCTTCTATCACTCAAAGATTTGGAGGACCCCCTGTAGTATCTCTGAGGACCCCCTTTGGTTCCCGGACCCCCTGTTGAGGACCCCTGATCTGGACAGCCTGTGGTCAGTCTCATGCTTAAAGTTGTACCATGTAACTTTTTTTATAAAACAAATCTTAAAATTGTCCTAACTGTTAAATCGCTAAAGTTTTAGAACACCCACTCCGTTATTTTCAGCTTCTGAAGCCTTCTCTTTATATGTTTTCTATGATCCTGGCCGTGGACCGGATTTCGCGCCAAAATGACGTAATCTGCATCATCTGTATACGTTGTGTATACGTTGCCCAATCACATCGCCGATCATGCACACATGGTACACTACCGGCCAATCACAGCGCATCTTGAAGTGGGGTCGCCATATTTGTAGTCGCCCGTGTGTCTCTTTACTCAAAAGGTAATCTCGCCTACCAGGCAGGGTGAAGTAGTCCGTTTCTCCGGAATGCCTGAACGCACAGGAACCAGGGACCCCTCTAAAGATAGCTCTCGGCGTTGTGGAGGCAGACGCGGGGGTGTGAAGGTACGAAAAACGGGCGAAAGACGCGAACGCGACCGCGGTTTGCTATAGGGCTACTGACCACTAGTTGAGCATCTTACACAGTATAGCTTTAACTTAGGCTGGAGTCGCCTCACAACGTGCCGCGTTGCGAGTACGTTGTGAGTTTGTAGATCGACTATTTTCAGCCCTCAACATTGTCGTACAGTACGACGGCTATAAATGAAGTGTCAGTGTAGTGTTTTTTTTTCTTTCTGGGGATGATGGGAGGTGTCAGACGTGGTCGTCCAGGTTCTCCCAGTGGGTGTCTGTGTCACCTGCCAGACTGACAGACCTGGGTTACTCTAGTTACTGTACATCTGTCAGAGCGGGTCTATGCATGCATTTGGCGCGTCTATCTGAGCGGTGTGTGTGTGTGTGTGTGTGTGTGTGTGTGTGTGTGTGTGTGTGTGTGTGTGTGTGTGTGTGTGTGTGTGTGTGTGTGTGTGTGTGTGTGTGTGTGTGTGTGTGTGTACCCCTATACTTCTGTTGACCAAAATTGTCCCCACAGCTTACAGGTAGTATAATGGAATTGGAGAAATAGATCAGGAAAATGGTGCTCACTGGTTATAGTTATAGGCTTATACAATTAGTAAAAGATTGAGGGTGGGATTAAAGGCATTTAGAAGTTAGATTTAGGGGTTGGAGTTATGCCTGATTTATACTTAGTTGTATGCCAGTGTGAGCTTGTAGATCCGTTATTTAAGGGTTATTTTTTAACAAATTGCATTCCTAAATCACCATCCTACAATGTTGATGTCCTCACGAGTACAGTAAGTCATACGTGTGTGTGTGATGGGAGAGGGTACCTTTGTCATTGATCATTCCTCAGCCTGTGTTTTGCCTCCACAGATTAATTTGTATTCTGGTCTCCTTCCGCAAAAAATGTTCTGACGCGTTCGTTCACCTTCTCTGCCGTCTAATGATCTGCCTTTTCCTTTGTCCTTTTCTTCTGCTTCCTGTGTGCTCCTCCGCCTCCGCCTGCGCTGTCGCTGACCGTCCTCTCCTCATCAGGTAAGGGTCTCCATGATGATTAGCATTCACCATGTCCGCATGAACACACTCCTCACTCAAAGCCTGCGCTGTGCTCCGTCATGTGACGGTGTCGCACGCTGAGAATGGCAGAGAATAGCCGACCTACAAGCTCACCGCACGCTTGTAGGTCGGTTATTCTCGGCAAGCGACAAGTATTAATCAAGTTTTACAGTACACTCCTTCCTTATGGGCCACTGGAAAATGACGGTGTTGTGCACTGTGTATTGTGTTTGTGCAAATCTCTCTGTCTGTCTCGCTCTCTCTCTCTTTCACTCTCTCTCTCTCTCTCTCTCTCTCTCTCTCTCTCTCTTTCTCTCAATCTCGTGTTTCCATCTATCTCGGGTGGCAATTTGTTGCATTTTGTTTTCGGGGATGTGACTTGGGTCACATTTTAATGTGAGTTGTAAATGTACGCCTAGCAAAACATGACAGATATGGTGACTGGTGTTAATGCCAGGCCAGGGTGTGCCAGTGCAACAGAAAATAAACCCCGGTTACCGAGGCGAGGCTATTACCTGTGTGAGCAGAATAGAACTGAAGCCGCCTTGCCTGCACAAAGCACCTCCTACGGGTCAAAGTGGCACCCTCCTGTTGAAGGCAGACACACGGTGGATTCATGAGGGTTAAACTAACTCTGAGAGTGTGGAAAGTGTAACCGAATAGGTTCTCAGAATTAAAGCTGCAATTGTTAAAGTGCAAAGCACAGTCTGAAGTGCCGCCCCTAGCACCAACAGAGGTTGAGAACACACCATGGAGAACACACACAGTGTGGGAGATTTGAGTATTCCAGGCAACCTACCTGTGTAGTCAATCTCCAGAGCTGTATGGCTCTCCAGGCAATGCAGACATTCTCGTGTTGGGTAGGTTTTTTATTTTTATTTTTATAATGACGGAATATTTCAGTCACTCTTTGTCCATAGCACCTCGACAACAGGTTGGGAGTTGCCCGGAAGAATGCAAAATAAAAATAAATAAAATAGACAAACATTTCTTTCAGTGGCAGTGACACCCGGAGACAGAACTGTGGTGTTGCCAAAGTTGCCGTGCCGAACGTCGACAAGCGCTGGCGCGTGTCCAGTGCTGCCGGTGTTGTGGTACATAGACAATAATGGGGGTGGCTGTTTTGGTGCGCCATGTTTGCTGGCAGTGTGTTTTGCACTTGGACGTCAGTTAAGTCCTACCTAGAATTCGAACCTAGCTTGGGTGAGTGGTAGAAATTTGGTCTCTCTCTCCTTTTTTTTAATGTTTTTTAAGATATGTTTTGGGTCTTTTCTACATTTATTTATAGTACAGTAGGTAGACAGGAAACAAGGAGAGAGAGACGGGGAGTGACATGCAGCAATGGTCGTCGGGATCGGGACCGCGCCTGGACCGCCAGGCCAGCAGGCGCCCCGGAGACCAAACTTCTATGACTCACCCAAGACACAATGTCCACTTGGCCGGGGCTTCAAGCACTAGCGCCTACTTGTCAACCAGTAGGCGTCCTACCCAACAACAGGGTCTACTCTTCTCAAGTAGGGAGACCACCTGCAACCGTTGCAGATTATTATGTTAACATACTCTTCCCCTACCATACACAATGTTCAAAATCTACTTATTAATTACAATAAGTTCTGGATTGCAGGTATATACATTAGGTGTATGTGTACTGGTGTACTGTACCGCAGAGCTTCACTCAGGGTCTTTACGGCCAGGTGCTCGGGGACCCCTGATGGCGCTAGTTGTCTACCCCAGGGGTTCCCGAACTTTTTTGTCTCAGGGCACCCCATAAATATTTTTTTAATCCGAGGCACCCCTACATTATAATTTTCACTCCTAGTATCTTATATTTATAGCATATCGTCGTTGTCGGGTGGAAACCTTGTGTGTCCAAAACCGTTCATTTTGTAATTAATTATCATCTATAAAATGTACTAAACTAGTGAAAACAGCAGATCTACAAGCACACAACGCCTCGCGAGTTGTGTGCTTATAGATCGGCTGTTTTCACTAGATTTGTGCGACAGTCTTGTATGATGAAGCAGGGCTTTGCTTTACCAAAAGACGTACACATTTGAAACTTGGAGATACGAGGTTTCTGCCCGACAGTGACGATATTTTAGTGATTATGTTGCGAGGAAAACGTTGAGATAATAGCCATTTTGGTTAGAACTGACTGAAAATAAAATATATATATATAAATACATTTTAAGTTTAAAATGATAATAAATATTTTTTGTGTCCAAATATTATCAAATGATCTCGCGGCACCCCTGGACTGCCGTCACGGCACCCCAGGGTGCCCCGTCACCCACCCAACCTCTGGTCTACCCTACCAGGTAGTTAATTGTGTTCACCTGGTGTCCTTGTCGTTCCAGCAGTCTTGTCAAGGGACCTGGGATACCAGGTGAACACAATTAACTTCCCTGCAGGACAGAAATACACACAACATCACAACACAAGTCCCCGAGGGCTGGGGATAAAGAACCCCGCTGCCGACGGCTCGTACGCCCAGCGAGAGAGCCAAAGAACCTGCAAAGAGCGAAAGAAACATGTGTCTGCCCCTCACTTTTAAGGCTAATGTTGACAGTTAGAGAGGTAGAGAGAGAGAGGGAGAGAGGGAAGGGAGAGGGAGAGAGAGACGAGGGGGTCTGGAGCCGGAAGGGTAGCAGGGGTGACAGCAGGTGTGTGAGGCGTGATTAATGGCCATTCTGATTGGCTGCGACAGGCCCAGGTGACGCAGGTGGGTGGGGTGGCTGGGGGTTAGGACGCGCTCTCCGAGGACACCTTTTAAACAGCTGGCCAAGTGCATCATGGGATATTTCCCTGTGTGCCTCCATATGTGGCCGCATTCCCGTGCGCATGTATGTGCAGCTGCGCGTGCGTTTGTGTGCGTGCCTGCATTTGTGTGTGTGTGTGTGTGTGTGTGTGTGTGTGTGTGTGTGTGTGTGTGTGTGTGTGTGTGTGTGTGTGTGTGTGTGTGTGTGTGTGTGTGTGTGTGTGTGTGTGTGTGTGTGCATGCGGGCATGCAGAGTTGCAGGGAGGATGTACCGTGTTCCCGCTCTCCTCTGTCTTGTGACATTATTCTTTCCCTCCTGCCATGACTGGCCTCCTTACCCGGGCTCAGAAAGCGACAAGCTTCTCTTAGCTTTTCTAACCACGGAACGCTATCCCCGGCGCTGCATTTTTCAGACAGCAACCCTGGGGGACACGCTGAGGGATAGACCTTTATTGTAAATGATGCCGAGCCGAACAACAAATAAGAAACAGAGAAAAAGTATTAAAAAAAAAAAAAAAAAAAAAAAACATCAGTCAAATCATTTCTACAAACCTTTATTCTTACGGCGCCGCAGTCCCCCAAGGGCAAGTGTGTATTAAGTGTTACCGTGCATTAGTCAAGCATCCAGCGTAATGTCAGGGCTGTAATGGATGTGGCGACCCGTGTTGTGTTGTGCTAATACGTGTGTTCATTGTAGAGGCCGGGGATTTGGAAGATAACACACCGACACACGCGTTGGGTTTGCGCCGGTCTGCATAAAAGTGTCGACTCCTTTTTTTTATATGAAGTCAATTCATTATTTGAACTGACCTCGCACTCGACAGCGAGATAATATTCTGACATTTAATTCAGCTCAGGACTGAACGTTTTTCACCCGCTGGCCATCATCATCGGTGTCTGTCTGGCAGTGTGTGGACGTGTGGAGTGTGATCTCACATATTGCCTGAATATTGACTTTGTTCAAGGACTATGCGTGGCCTACCTAACAAACAATTATTTGAACTGTTGCCAGTGATTGGCTGCGTGCCGCCGCTCGGTCCGCTCCTTCAGCTGCTCAAGAGATCGGCAATGTGTTCATACGTCTTTGTCTGTCTGTCCACCTCCTGTCCCTGTCTTCTGTCTCTGCCAAGTCCATAGCTCAACACGTCACTCCCATAATCACTCACACTCATTCTCTCTCTCTCTCTCTCTCTCTCTCTCTCTCTCTCCGTCAGGCTACTAATTTTTATTTCTAATCAGGACACCTACTTTGTCCCTCTCCTTACAGTAATGAACTTTCCTCTATCTCTCCCTCCCTCGTTGTAGCTCTCCTTTTTCCTTTACCCTACTTTCCACCGTCTTGCCATCACTCTATGCTGTATCACCCCCCGCCCCATCTCTCTTGCCTCATCCTTCTCCTCTTCCTGCCCTAATCCTATCTTCTCCCATCATTCTCTCTTTCGTTTCATCCGCTCGCCGCCGTTCGATACGGTAAGATGCGTCGACGCGTTTCCTTCTGTGACGCCATACAGCGCCTACTTTTTTTCCCCTTGCCCTCCCATGCATGGCTTCACTCCATTCAAATGCAAATGACGCGGACCAATTATGGCTCAGTGTGCGGTTATGTCTGTATTTGCAAGAGCACATTCAAAGGCACATTGTGTCGGGGGAGATTCGAGTTAGCCAGTGGTACATTCCCTCTGGAACTGCCAGCGGCAGATAAATTAGGACCTCGGGCTCACAAAAGCAAAATAAATCATAATATTGGAGCGCTGACCCATATTTGTTAATGTGGGTACTCATTACCACCTATATTGCTGCCATTGTGCATGTGCTTGTAAGAGGAATCAGGCTGCGGTATGGCAGGCTGTGCTAGCACAACAGTTTTCTTTGGTTTCAACCAAATGGATTACAGAGGAATCAGTGTCATTGCCTTTTGGGACGAATCTCACTGAACACAAGTCTTATTTATCATATCTTCAAGAGAGACCTTCAAATGATTCACACAGCACAGCATGCATTGCCGAGCCTGCATTTGAGCTAAAATGCTTTGAATTTGTGAATCCTTCCCTAATTATGCTAGTGCCTTGAAGGTCTTAACACACCGCGGGGGTGTTTATTTCATGCAATTAATTCTGCCGAAAATATAAATATGTTTTCAAACGGTTGTTTGGGTCTTGACTCATGAGTACATTCACACAGAATGTGAATATTACACGTGGCCATGAAGCAACGTGATGTTTCTGAGCTTCCACACGGCAAATAAAGCATCAACTTGTATGAATGGCACATGGACTATATGAATAGTTTTGATTGATGTTTATTCATCTTGACCATGGTGTATAAAGGCCTTAATCCATCTGCAGAACTTTTCCTTTTATACGTGTGTGTGTGTGTGTGTGTGTGTGTGTGTGTGTGTGTGTGTGTGTGTGTGTGTGTGTGTGTGTGCGCGTGCGTGCGTGCGTGCGTGCGTGCGTGCATGTGTGCAGGGGTGTCGCACCAAATTATGGGCCTTGGGTACAAGGCCACATTCTGTGCTTTAACTATTGAAAAATAGCAGATATACAAGCTCACAGCATGGCACCGAGTGCCGCGCTGCAGGCTTGTAGATCTGCTATTTTTTTTAAATTCTGAAATTTGTCCAAGTCTTTGAATATTTCAAATACTTCTAAGGTTTTTTGAAAAACCTATGTTTCTATGTCAGTGGTGCTCAAACCTTTTCATGTGAAGGACTCCCACAGACTCCCATCTCAAAATATTTTGTTCCAGGGGCCCCTCAGAAGCAACATTTTAGTTTCAAATGTTCGCTTAAAAAATACATATTCAAAGATTTGCTAAAATTTTCACGAGTTTTCAAAACTAGCAGATCTACAAGCTCACTGCGCGGCACCGAGTGCCGCGCTGTGAGCTTGTATATCTGCTATTTTTCAATAGCTAAAGTATAAAATAATTAAGGCCCCTCCACCTTGGGCCCTAGTAACTCAGTCCCACTCCCCCCCCCCCCCCCCCCTTGTGACGCCCCTGTGTGAGTGTGTGTATTTTTTACATTGAAATGCTTGTCCTTTAAGGCAGTCACTTGGCCAGCTTCTGTATTCCAGGAAGGTTGATTTATGGGTAGTTAGGATTTCCCCTCTCTGCCACCGCCATGATGGATGGCTGTGATGTCACAGCATGTCCCGGCTCTTTCCCTCTCATGCCAGAGGGCCGTGTCGCCGCCTGCTATTTGTCACCATCCACTTACCTCGACCCAACCCCGGGAACCTAGTGTCACCTCATGTTAGACACCTTGGGACCGCTCCATAAACATTAACCTGCGGGGCTGTTCCACGCCAACCCCAGTCGAACCACTCAGGCAGGACACCATGCTCGACTGGTATCCCCCATGCCTAATTATCACCCTGTACACTTGTTGACAAAAACCCACGTTCAGTCCCAGATTAATAATCAGCTGAGTACATTGTGTACATCGACACACACTGATTGTCTCTGATAGCACTGTCAATAGTTGATCTAAAAGTCCCAGACGCAGTGCAGTGTAATTCAGAGTTCACACGCAAGGCACAGTCACTCTCTCCCTAAAGGTGTCTCTACACAAACTGCTTCAAACTGCTAGTCTGTTGTAGTCTGCTGGCATTAGTTGGCAAAAGTTGACGGATCATTGAATTCAGATGACACCTCAATAGCAGCAGCGCTGGTTTGGTCGTGTTGCCAGGTCTGCTCATTGTAAGCGACTTTGGTCTTGTTTTGCTATAAAGTCTCTGTTTGCGGGTTGCTTTTGTTTGGGCTTGTTTCTGAAGTGTAGTTGCTTATTTGGCCTTGCTAACAACATTCTTTTAGAACATAGCTAATGTAATAGAGTTCAAGTGGTGAAACTGGTCGCTTCTTTTGGGCTTGTTTTCATAGACCTGCTCGCTTGTTTGAGTTTTCCTCTCCCTGCTGTGTTTTCTCACCAAAAAAGAAAGGGGAAAATGTCACGTAAATAAAAAAGGTTTAATAGAAATAAGTCTCAGTCTCTTGTGCAATCAAGTAAGAGACATCACTTACAGTAGCAGCAGATATCAGTGGCTGTTAAATGTATGGGAATGGAATGGTGATAGATTCACAGTCATATACAGTATACATAAAGCGATAGTGCCAGTGGAGACGGGAAAGGCAGTGCATTCACAGTTGTATAGAGTGACAGTGCCGATTTTACAGTGTATTCACTGCTGGAATTTGAGCACATACTGTATGTATGGCTGCTGCGAGCTGCCTTCCTCCACCTCTCCATCCTCTGTGCCTTTCACCAGACACTGCCACAGAAAAAAAGAACTGCCTAGTAAACAGCATGCAGCATCAGGGTGAACAACCCCCGCGGACTGTTGACACGTGGAAGGTTTAGATGTTACACAGCAGCTTTGTGGCCCAGCTGGATGGTGTCCCTGAGGCACCCGTACCTAGGCCTGTCACAATTATTACATCATCGTCTAATCACAATTATTTGACATAATCGCAATTATTTTACATAACGTCATAACCGTTTACATGTAAATATATATATATATATATATATATATATATATATATATATATATATTCCAACATTTTCAAAAAATGTGGAAATAGCAGATTACAATGTGTTATGAGCTTGCAGATTGGCTATTTCCACTATCAATGTTCGTTTTGAATTATAAAGTTGTCAAATACGTCAGTCATATCGGTATATCATATATTTAGGTTATGTGTCATATCTGCCATGTGCAACTTCAAAGCCTACAAGCCAAACAGAAATGTAATTGTCAACCACAAAAACACAATTTAACTGTTAGTCGCAATTATTTGAGTGACAATTAATCCCCATGTAAAATGGCATAATCGTGACATAATAGTTGTACCTGAACCCCCCCCCCCCCCCCCCCCCCCCCCCACCCACCCCCCATTCATGATTCATGTTAGAGCTCATTGCCAGGCAGTCCCCCCCCCCCCCCAACCCGCATCTTTTCCTTCACCTTCGTGACCCGTTTGCGCTGCTCATTGGCACTCAACCCCAGGGGTAGTCATGGAAACCACTAACCGCTAGTTAGCTGCTCCTTTTTCCTTTCGCCCCATTAAAGCGCGTCCGGGATCCCTGTCGATACCGGGCGGAAAGAGAGATGTTGTCGGAATTACTGTAAACCCGCCAGGTTCTGCAATATTCATGTTGCCGGAGCGTGGAGTGAAAAAGGGAAATGCTATTGCTGTAAATAGTAACTAGAGACTGAAGGGGGAGTCAAGCATGACTGGATCCACTCTAGCTTCTTTTTTTTTTTTTTTTCCTCCCACTGCCATCCTTTTTTTTTCTTGCTGTCTGAGGCTCCTTTGTTCATTTTGAATGCTAACTGAATGTCACTACTTACCTTCCGTTCGCTGTGTGAAATAACAATCATCTGATATTAGTTCTCTCTCACATACCGGTGACAGTCGAGTTTCACACTTTCCCTTCCTCGCTGCCATCTTAGGATGTTGTCACTGTCAAAAATAGCAGCCCTGTGATCAGCCAATTACCGTCTGATCAAATCAGACATGCACCATTATAACTCTCTCACTCTCTTCCTCTTTGTCGCCTCATGTTGTCTTGTTTTCTTATTGTCTATGAAGCTTTAAGTTGCATCCATCCAGGGCCCGTTTGGACCACACAAACCGTGGGATCATTCACAGCAAATAAGAGATCTATTCTACAAGCTCACTTGTCACGTTCCAACGCGTGTCGTGGTTCCTACATTGTGAGCTTGTAGGTTAGCTATTGTTGGTGAAGAGATTTGGTGTGGAGGCAGACAAGGAAGAGACCAAGTATAGTCTCCTGAGGGAGCCCGGCCAACATGGTTAAAAGGCTTTGGTTGTTCACCAAGTCTGCATCTAGCCACAAATGTACTCATACATACTCATGTATTACAAATCGAGTGCATAAACTGTTTCACAACTCTTTCTGACAGTGTCTAAAAGCATCTTTGAAAAAAGCCTTATATTGTCATTGTCTTGTGGAAACCTTCCAAAACCGCTCCTTTTTTATTATTATTTTAAAAGCAAGTTAAAGTAGGGAAAGCACACCCACACAGATCTGCTATTTTCACTAGTTTTTTGCGACAGTCTTGTACGGTGAAGCAGGGCTTCGAAAAAACATACAAATTTGAATCTTGGAGATACAAGGTTTCTGCCTGACAGTGACAATATACTGTACGAATATTGATTATATAGTAAGTACAGATGTAAGGGACCTGCGTACCCTATTGGCTCCTCCTTAGAGGAAGAAACGCTGACAATTATGTTGTGGTTCCTACAGGCAGGAGAAACACTAGAGCTTCTGAGCTATACAGACACACACCACCCAGTTAGTTAACTGCTCATTTCATTATCAGGATATGATTGCCGAGCTGAGGCAAAGTTAGGAGGCCGTTCAGGGCTCAATGCACTGGGAAAGCACTTCAGTCTGTTGCACTTGTGTTGGCGCTAAGAGGCACGTGGGGCAAGCCTTGACCTTCAAATCCAGAGCGTCCCCACACACAATGCATGCACATACTATATATACACACGCACACACACGCACACACACACACACACACGCACACACACGCATGCAAGAACACTTACCCACACATGCTATAGTATACTGTGGACGGTTGGTCCTGGGGGTGACAGGTTTCTTGGCCTTGCCTTGGGGATGTACCTGAGTTGATGATGCCGCAAATCACAGGCACACAAGGAGCTGTTCCCACATGTATTGTAGCTTTGATATTGCAATTCTTTGATGCAACGCCCCTGGGGCTTTTTATGGCGTTCAGTCCTTCACAACGGCTGCAGAAATATCCACCTCCACTGTCAAGCAGGCTGGCCTGACTGTGCAGTGTCTTGTCTTCAGGGCAAATAGGAAAGTGTGTGGAGCTCTGCCAAATGCTACACCAAAATAAAATCCTCTTAAGTATGGACATTTACAGCCTGTAAATCAGCATGTTTGCTCATATGTAATTCCTTGTGGCCGGGGCTAATTGCTTTTTTGCAAGTCAACCTGACTTGAGGTTGATTCGTTTTTTTTCTTCATTCTTCACAGAAAGATACATTTCCATATATTTTTAAATTTCCTTTAATCATTATTGAATTATTTATTCAGCCCCAAAATACAGACTGCCAAAACTCCCCAGGCTAAGAGATTACTATTCCTGTGTTCAGACTGGTTGCTTGTTTGTCCGTGCGGTGGAATAGATTTGTGCTTGTGCTATTAGCAACGGGTCAGTGATGCATATTAAGTCCAGTGGTTTTTGCCAAGCCATTAGGTGCCAGCGTTTCTCTTTTTACAAGCCATCCCATATGGATTTAATTGATTGTGCAGGGTTTTAACTGAACACTTTTAAGATCTACATAAACATTTACTGTAACAATGAAGCCGTTGGCCATTGTAACAAGCGGGAACTGTAAATGGCTTTGAGTGTCTCTTCAGGCAAGTTTTTTTGCCTATGCAGCCCATCTCGCTCTATTAGTGCTGGATGCTCGTCAGTGTCTGAAGATGATTCTCCACGTCCCATAATGTGTTTCCCAACTGCCAGTGCCAGCCAAAACAGGGGTGTGGGCTAGCTCTGTCCCTGTTAGCTCATTCATTAGACAACATGGCTCATAATCGCTACTCTCGGCTTCAAATCTGAATACCAAGTCAGTGTTTCATTTCGTCGTTGTCGGGTGGAAACCTTGTAGTCCAAAACCGTTTGTTTTGTATTTATCTTTTTTAAAATGATTTAAATTATTGAAAACAGCCGATCTACAAGCACACAATGCCTCGCGGTGCGAGGCGTTGTGTGCTTGTAGATCAGCTGTTTTCACTACTTTTGTGCGACGGCCTTGTGTGATGAAGCAGTGCTTCACTTTGCGAAACATTTTACGAATGTGTAACTTGGAGATACGAGGTTTCTGCCCGACAGTGACGAATAAATGCTTCCCCCCCAGTTCTCACCTTTTTCTCCACTGTCCATTGGAAGAATATAAAAAGACAGATAATAACAAAAACAATAATGTACATAACTATATACGGTAGTTGCTGTTTTGGCCTATTTTATATTTTATCACATGACAGCATCTCGCAAAAGTAGCGCAAATAGCAGAGCAAGCTCACGTCGCAATGCGACACATTGTGATCTTGGCTTATTTTCGGCTATTTTGTGTGTATGTGTCAGCTAGAGAGGATCCTCTATCATACGACTGTTTTGGGTGTCTCTTCCTGTGGCCATTGGACCGAGGACAGAGAACATTGCGTCGTGACCATCAGCCAGAAATCTATAACCTTCATTTTGTATTGCTGGCATTTGTCCGGCCCTGCTTAATTCATCTGGATTTCAATCTTTATCTGAGATGATGTCTTTTTTTTTGTTTTTTTGTTAAGTAAGCAGCTTAGCTTAGATATCGCCTGAGTGTTTTTGAAAAGGGCTTAATCAATTGAAAAAATTGCATCTTTTCCAACTCAGTTGATCAAAAGAAGGGCAAACAATATAAGGCTTTGGGGTGCCTGCAGTGGTGGAAAAAGTATATCAGTGTTGGGAAAGTTCACTTAAAACATGAACTAGTTCAAGTTCAAATTCAAAACTTCTAAAATGAACTAGTTCAGTTCATAGTTCATAATTCCACATTTTTAACTAAATTCAAGGTTCATGGTTCTTTTTAGTTATTTTTTTAACCATAATTTCTTTATACTTATGGCTATTGAAATGTATTCATTTTTGTAGATGTTGCTGCAAGCTATTATTTGTCCACATTTTTGACACAGACCATATAGAACCACACACAGCAATTATTTCATCCAACTTAACATTGAGGTGCCCACAATATTTAGGTGCCCAGTCTTCCTGTACCCTTATTGTGAAGGCAGAAGTTTCTAACCGTCGCGCACATCCTGCATGTTTCCACGTTGGTTAAAAAAGCTGATCTACAAGCTCACGTCGTCTCGTGGATGCGGGCCGACAAGCGCCGTTCATGGACGTCAGAATGAACACGTTCGATAACGTTCATCAAGCGGAAACAAATAAAGTTCAGTTCACGTTCGCCCAAAATATGAGCGTGTTCATGAACGATCGTTCATTGAACGCGTTCAGGTACAACACTGCATATTTTACTTCAGTAAAAGTATACTGCAAAATACTGTGTTAGGGCACGGTCACAATGCCCAAATATTCTACCTATGAGAGTGGATTGTGCCAAAGCATTTCAATGATGGATTTATGGTCTTGCGCAGCTTTCGGTGGATTCTCCTGTTGAAAAAATGCAATGCTTTGCATGAATTAATAGGATAGTTTATTAACAAACATCTGCTTGATTGCTTTGGGAATACTGAGTTTTGAGGGAGGAGTAACTGATTTTGAGGAAGTGGTTCCTCAAATCAACCACCAAGGGAGCTAATTGTTGTGTGCAATAATTACACACTTGCGCGCAATCAGTAGACAGTAGACACCCTTAACACACCTTAATGCATGCATGCATGCACGCATGCACGCACGCACGCACGCACGCACGCACGCACGCACGCACACACACACACACACACACACACACACACACACACACACACACACACACAGTACACACACAGTACACACACATTTCATAAATATATTTCATATTTGTTTATGTTATATAATGAAGAATTACAACATAAACAACATACACGATTAACATGAAATAAATATGAATCTAAATAGGTTTTAGCAAAGTTGTTAGAATGTTAGATTTCTCTGTTCCGGTACCAAATCCTTCATCGAGTTAAAGCAACTGAAAATACTTTAAAGAGTCAGTGAATGGCACACTGCTATCACATTGCCTTTGGGCCCTGTCAGAATACCTTTGATGTCTTGGAGCTGAGTCCTAGAGCAATCGTCTATGTCTGCCTTCATTCAGACTTTTAGCTAGAGGAGACAGGGTTATTTCATTCAGACTTTTAGCTAGAGGAGACAGGGGGATTTCAGATATGGAGCTCTAATCAAAAGTTATCTAGAGCAATGGCTCCCCGATGACCCAGACTACTGCTAGTTTTCCTCATCAACCACAGTGCATACTGTATAGTCACTGATTAGACAGCTAGCCTATAATTAAAACCAGAACTACTATATACAGTATTGTTATGATTATATCATCTATATTTTATTAATATATTATATACTAATTATGAAGATTGTGTTCCTCAAAGACGCATTCATGTATCGGAAGGAAAATCTGGCACAAGTTCTGTGGGCTCTGTCCCTGGTAGAGACAACATAGCTCATAAGCACACTCAGAAGTGCACCTTCAAAATGTAGCGTGGTTATTTACCTGAAGAATGTCCAGAAAAAGTTTGGATCCTGTTGGTTTACTGTAACAAGCAAAACGGCCTCTTTGACTTTCATAAAATACAACGTGGCAATGTTGCATTATATAAGCCTCTGTCTGCACGATCTATTGCAAAAGCTATATGTAATATCTGAACGGGAGAGGGGGCACAATTTTCAAGCGTTCCATAACAAGCGCATTCAGTCTCGGCAGATTCCTGTTTGTGTACTGTGCAATCACTGACATCCTGGATAAAACAAATAGCCACTACTTGAAACAGTGGGACGGTTATATAACATTGGACGCAGCATTAAAGCAATGAACCTGCAAGGGATGGTTGTATGTGTGTGCGTGTGTGTGCGTGCGTGCGTGCGTGCGTGCGTGCGTGCGTGCGTGCGTGCGTGCGTGCGTGCGTGCGTGCGTACGTGCGTGCGTGCGTGCGTGCGAGAGAGATAAAGAGATAAAGAGAGAGAGAGAGAGAGACCTGCAACTAGGGATGGGACGATACGCGATACTATTGTTTATCGTGATAAAAAACACTCACAATAATCGTATTGTGGAGATTTAATTTATCGTGATATCGTCCTCCATCATGCACTGGGATCAGTTCACCTTTTATTTGCTGAGCTGCATATCCGGTACCACTTAAACCCTCTATAATTGCTAAAAGATACTTAATATACGTACTTGACACAGTTTTTTTTTCACTCTATCAAATGTCTTTGCCAAAAAATAGCCGATCTCCAAGCTCACAACGCGTCGCAATGCGACGCGTTGTGAGCTTGTAGATCTGCTATTTTCTTTGGCAAATGTTCCCCCAAGATAGATCGTAAATCGCGATTTTTTCATTTTCATATCGTCCCATCCCTACCTGCAACCATTCAGCTCTGCCCATTTCGGCTTGCCAGCGTCTTTCCTGACAACAGGCTTGCTAGTTATTGTACCCCAATTCTGACTGAATGTGGGACCATCGCCTTGAGGGCGCGAGGTGAAACTCAGCTCTCGGAGAGAACATAATGGCTTTTCTTGCTGAAACCGTTCATCCGGTATACCTCCCTAAGCATGGAGGAAAATAATTCTATCACCAAAATGTTAACTTTTACATGGCTTCAGTTCATACAATGATAGCAACCATGTCCTCCCGAGTAGTGAACTCTGGCACTTTTGTTCTCTGGTTAGCTGTGATCAGACATCTTCAAACAGAAGCAATCTGCTTGTTATTATAGAGTACTAACAAGAGGATATGCATGGACCCCACCTCCTTCAAAACAGGAAAAGAGTCAATTGTGCCCTCTCTCTCTCTCTCTGTTTTACACTTTACAATTTAAGCCAGACTCGGCTGCAGGATGAAATGACTGAGGGGGCAGTTGAAAATTGTGAGGGGGGCACATCTCATTTTTATATATTAAAACAATATATATTTTGTTGTTGTCGAGTGGAAACCTTCTATGTCCAATACTGTTGGTTTTGTATTTATCATTTTAAAAATGATTTAAACTAGTGAAAATAGCCAATCTACAAGCACACAACGCCTGCATCGCTTGTAGATCTGCTATTTTCACTAGTTTTGTGCTATAGTCTTGGAAGATAAAGCAGGGCTTTACTTTATGATAAAAAGCCCGACAGTGAGGGCACGGTGGCGCAGTGGTTAGCGCTTCGCCTCACAGCTAGAAGGTCCTGGATTCGATTCCCGCTGGGGGACGCTGTGGGCGCTGGGGGCGTATTTCTCCCTCCGCGTCATCAGTGCCCACACCCTAGGTGGGGTCGACGATAGGGCCTTTCTGTGTGGAGTTTGCATGTTCTCCCTGTGTCTCCTAGGGTTGAGACCCTCACAAAACATGCAGTAATCCTGGTCTTAATAATGCCTCCCCCTGGCCAGCCGGGGTGCTTGATGGAGGGGAAAGGAACTGGTTGGAATAACGTGTTCCTTCCATGCGCTACGTCCATCCCGGGGAAATCCCCCCTGTCAGGTGAAAAGAAACAACTTGGACTACTCATGCATTGAAGGAAGCATGAGGTCAGTCCGTTGTCTCCCCAGGCGCGGCAGAGGGAGAGCAGAGCCCAGGACAGCCCGACAGTGACAATATAAAACTTAAACTGAGGGAGCAGGATTTGCAACTGAGGGTGAAAGGCCCCCTCTGGCACCCCCATGGCGCCGGGCCTGATTTAAGCATTTATAGATGCTCTTTTCCAGAGCAACTTACAATAAGCAAGGTAATAATAATCCCCAGTGTGGTGCCCTCAGTAATCTAGGATCACAGGCAAACCAAGAACTTTGGTATCTTGGTCTAGTATCCAGCTAGTAGTAATCGAGCACAGGGCCTTGGTGGCAGAAAGGGGAATGGGGACAGTGAGGTGATAAAGGCTGAGGTCTGTGTGCTGAGTTACCTACCTGAAATCTCTGGCACATTTATTAAATCCAAATCTGCGCTGCAGTTCACGCGCATAGCAAAAACACATTTCAGACATTAAAAATACAAGAGCAGTGGTAATGTGAAGCCTGCGGGCATATACTGTATACAAGTTGCTACAAACATGGCGAGTATATAGAGCCCTGGGGGACATCAGTCAATGAAGTATATACGGTTGAAGTGGTTAAAGTAAGGTACAGAGAACCTACAGCAGACCTAATGAAGCTGGGAACATAACACATCATGTCTTTCTGGTTTCTGCACTTAAATACACTGGAGTAAAGAGATGAGCTTCCAAGCCTCGATATGTATAATTGAGTGTTTTTGAAAAGGGCTTAATCGATTGAAAAAAATGCATCTTTTCCAATTCAGTTGATCAAGAGAAGAGCAAACAATATAAGGCTTTGGGGTGCCTGCAGTGGTGGGAAAAGTACATATTTTACTTCAGTAAAAGTATCAACACTGCAATGTAGAAACACTCTGTTATAAGTAAATGTCTGGAATTCATAAGTTACTCATGTAAAAGTCTACTTCATCGCACAGGGCAGCGCACATATAAAATAGCCGATTTACAAGCTCACAGTGAGTTGACTCCGCGACGCGTTGTGAGCTAGTAGATCGGCTATTTTCTATGTGAACGTGTGTGTGCGCCCACACATAGTGTTTTTTATGAGCAGGGGGAAGACGAAGAAGTCATGTTGAATAGTGCTAGCCTGGCTTAGCCAGACAATATCAAACTGCGTGGATATATCTCCCTTGTGTTAGCAATGGCAGATAGAGTTTAGCTGCGCTAGACTAGACTAGTGCTACCACCAGCCCTTGGTGCTCCGGTTGTCCCAGCTGATCTGACAGCAGGACATGCGGTTAAGCCATGGATACATTCTTTCCAAGATTTGTATGTAAAACACTTGCACATTTTTACCGGTAAATATGCCATGAAGTTGCAGAATCTTTATAATTTTTACACCTGCAATGGCTAGTTTTCAAGCCCCAATGAATAAATAATAAATCTGGCAGTAGAACCGTTAACATAATACACACAAATCAAACGCTGCAAATGTTGGAAACAAAGGACATATCTTAGGTCAGTGGTTCTCAACCTTTTCAGGCTGCGACCCCCAAACTAATATTTCAACTGCGAAGTTGGCATTACATTAGTTTGACTACATCTGTTCCATTGTGAAAATAGCAGATCTACATGCTCACAATGCCACAGAGGGGTTGTGAGCATGTAGACCTGCTATTTTCACAATGTTGGCCTCTATTATTTGACATTTGGCCTATTTTTGACCAGAGGTACTAAAAAGGTCTAAAAAGTCCTTAATTGTTCAGTTACTGGAAACCAGCAGTCCCATTGCTTTCACAGCATGTCAAAAACCTGCATTTACTTTTAAACTATTTAAACTACTCTTACTCATTGTCCAAATGAAAAGTAAAGAGTACAATTATTAATTTTTTTAATTACTCAAAAGTAAGAGTAAAAGTAGAGCATTTAAAAATGACTTTAAAAGTACAGATCCTCAAAAAAACTACTCTTGAGTAAATACTTGAGTACTTTTACTCGAGCATTTTCCACCTCTACAAGGTTTCCACCCGACAGCCACCACTGCAGTATGCATATATTAGCTTTTTAAATAGTTTAAATAGTGTTGAGCTTGTCCTGGACCTGTGTCATCGTGTCAGTACACCTTCAGTCTCTTTGCACTGTTGTCTTTAATAAATCATAAATGCCGTAAAAGTGTTCTGGTAAAAAAAAAAGTGTTTCATACTTAGTTGAACAGCTCTGTTTTTGTTGGCATACTGTGGCTAAGCAGCAAGCTGATCCATATTAACCATGGCAGACATGAATAATTCAATGCTGTAGAGGCAGAGCAAAGGGAGTAAAGTCTTCGTAGGCAGCCTGCATCACAATAAGCAGTGGCTGGGGGTGGCTGGACAACTTTGCAGCAGGTTGAGAGTGGACCAGACAGTTACTTAACTCTGGGGAGTGTACTGGTGGAAGCAAATAGACCTGTATGGGTCCATTTGGTTATACCCTCCTGTACACTCCCAGGGTAACAAACAGACAGATTGACACAGAGTATTTTACTATGTAGGTAGAACAGGGGTCTTCATCTCTGCTATTATTAAAGGTTATATAATTTTTTTTAATGAAAATAAATGATGAAGTATTGCTTTTCCCACAAAAAGGTTTTTATTATGATTATGAAATAATAATGTTGACAGCTCAACTCCAGGAGTCAACTCCAGAATTATTGTGCTTGCCGCTGTGTAGGTGTATTGTCATCACTACTGCTCAATGCTGTACTTACTGCTGTGTTGTGTGTTTGTGTATATGCACGCACATGTGTGTGCTTGCGTGTGCATATGTGAGAAAGTGAGTTTGTGTGTGTTGGGAAGGGGGGGGGTTGAGAGACAGGGGGCAGCTCGGTGAGAGAGAGAGAGAGAGAGAGAGAGAGAGAGAGAGAGAGAGAGAGAGAGAGAGAGAGAGAGAGAGAGAGAGAGAGAGAAGAGAGGACTGGGATTGACCAGCCGTAACAGGATCCACGTCTACATCTATCAGAGTGGATGTGTAATGAAGTCATTGGAGAAAGGGTTGAATGGCACACAGATACAATCACTTGCCTTACACACACTCTCACACACACACTCTCACACACACGCATGCACACACGCACACGCACGCGCACACACACACACACACACACACACACACACACACACACACACACACACACACACACACACACACACACACACACACACACACACACACACACACACACACACACAATAAAATACAGACACACACAGAGACAGAACACTCAATAGTCTAGTAGGTTATGAACCCATCATCTTCTAATTGACCAGAGGTGCAGACAGACAGACAGACAGACAGACAGACAGACAGACAGACAGACAGACAGTTTCTGAAGACAGACAGACCGGAGGGAGAGAGAGAGAGAGAGAGAGAGAGAGAGAGAGAGAGAGAGAGAGAGAGAGAGAGAGAGAGAGAGAGAGAGAGAGAGAGAGAGAGAGAGAGAGAGGGGTAGCATTTACACAGCCTGTTTAAAGCAGGAATGTTCTGTCTTGCTGTTCTGAATGAAAGTGGTTCACCCTGTGTTAACCACCTGAACCTTAGCTTAGCATCCCTATTCTGTGCATGTCATGAAAGGCAAACATCTACAAGGAGAAAGAGGTGAATTGCCCTGGAGATCCATGGTCAATGAAGTATATGGGGTAATGCAGGTGTATTCAACTAGATTATGCAGGGGGCCACAATTGTAAGAGTACTTGAAGTCAGGGGCCACAACACTGTTACAAAAAATAAAGAAATAACAAATGTTAACGGTTAACAGTTTGACCATTTTGTTGTGTGCTATAGGTCTGATAGGACACAACAATGGACATCTTGTGTCCATTATATAACTTATTAGGGCCTGCTTCATACTGCATTCATGCATTTTGGTGCACATAGGATAATGTCTGTGGCAGTCCTTTATAGGCACAGGCTTTGATTTTGATATTAAGAAAATAGGAAGTAGATATTTCAGTATACACGTCTTTGTGAGAAAAATACTGGAGACGGACTTGCAAGGTGAATGTTAGTATGAATGAAAGTTTTTTTGCATTTTGGTTATGTCTGAGGCCTGAGCACCCAGCTGATGAAAGCATAGGCTCTCATAGATGTGTTTCATGAACAATAGTTGAGAGCTCTACCATCTCTCAGACCAGACCGCTATTTAGGATGAAAGAAACATACTGTGTAAAAAGTGAAAGAAGATGGAAGATACTGTAGACAGTGCACTGCAGATGGAGAATTATTTCTTTGATGTAGTAGACAACATCCTCTCAAAATTCAAAAATAGTTGTTACAAATGGATGCATATGGCATGTGACGAATGTACTGCACTCAAAACTCATCTGTTGCTACCTAGCTACAGGTAGCAACTACACTGAGATACAGAAGTACAGAAGTAGTAAAAGTAGAAACATTTCTGGCTGTTCTGTGTCTTTATATTGCCTTTATAGTCTTTATACTGTACTTTTGATACTTATTGTACTTTTACTTTTGATACTTGAATACATTTTAACACCAGATACCTTTCTACATGTGAACTGCAATACAAGTTATTTTCTCATGGAAGATTCTAACATTTACAATAGTGAAATATCTGTAAGATATCTGTACTTTTACTCAAGTAATGCCTTTCAAGTATATGTGCCACTGTCTTTTTTTCCTCGCCATGTTTAACGTGTAAGAAATCATGAAGCAGTTTCACCTTGGCGCCCATGGCGCTGGACAGCTACCTTCGCACCATAAAAGTCATAAAATAATAAATTAGGGAAAACGGGGAAACAATGTTGCACATTAAGATAATCACCTGGGGACCCCCCAAAATAATTTGGGGAATGGTTCCCAGTTCGAATCCGGGCTCCCCCTGAGTTAATGTCGAAGAGTCCTTCAAGCAAGACTCTGAACCCCTAGTTGCTCCCGGTGAGCAGGTTGGTGCCTTGCATGATTTCCTCCGCCATCGGTGTATGAATGTGTGTGTGAATGTAATGTAAAGCACCTTGGATAAAAGCGCTATATAAATGTACCATTTTCAATTTATGTAAAAGCACACACAGGCCTTTTTACAGTGTGGCTCTGCTGGAGGTTGAGTCTGAGACATCTCTGTACCTGGTCTCTTGGTGAACATAGGCTATATAAAGTCTCTTAATAAATATACCAATATACAGTCTATCAACGGCGAATGATTTTGGAGAGAGGGCGAGATCATTTAGCGACCTACAACCGGGTCGCGACGTGGTCGGTAGTTTTCAGCGACCGGGTCGCAAAATCGAGCGACCGGGTCGCTAAATGGAGCGACCGGGTCGCTGAATCACCGACCACGGCACTAAAGCGAGCGACCGGGTCGCTAAATGGAGCGACCGGGTCGCTAAATCACCGACCGCGGCACTAAAGCGAGCGACCGGGTCGCTAAATCGACCGACTGGGACGCTAATTCCATCGACCGGGACGCTAATTCCACCGACTGGGACGCTAATCCAGCGACCGGGTAGGTAAATCCACCGACCGGTGGTCGCTTCCACCGACCTACTAACCCTAACCCTAACCCTAACCCTAAACCTAACCTCAGTAACCTTACCTCAGTTAGGCTAACCTGCCACGCAACCTCCCGACCGTTACCTCAGTTAGGCTAACCTGCCACGCAACCTCCCGACCGGGTCGCTAAATCACCGACCGCGTCGCTAAATCACCGACCGCGTCGCTAAAGCGAGCGACCGGGTCGCTAAATCGACCGACTGGGGCGCAAAATCTTCCGACCGGGTCGCTAAATCTACCGACCTAAAACTGCAGGCAGGTCGGTAGATTTAGCGACCGGGTCGGTCGATTTAGCGGCGCGGTCGGTGATTTAGCGACCCGGTCGCTCGATTTAGCGACCCGGTCGCTGAAAACTACCGACCACGTCGCGACCCGGTTGTAGGCCGCTAAATGATCTCGCTCCTACTGTGATTTTGTTGAGCCCTGGCAGCTTTACCTCTTTTTCTGACCATTATCTGTAAATCGTAGCGATGGTTGTTCATGAAAATTGCATTACAGTACATCCACAATTTTTGAAATACTCAAACCAGTAAGTCTGGCATCAACAACTGCTCCAAAGAGTAGGTCCATAATGACCAAATGAACCTTCTCCAGTCCTGAATTTTAGAATAGCTATGGCTAGGAGGTCAATATCTGATGATCTGAGAGGCCTGACTGATCTATGAACAGTGAGCAGGTCAGAACAGGTACTGTAGGGCCAAAAAAAAAGTGGGTGGAAACAATAGTTTAGTTTTAAAAAGGTACCTGCTTTGCAATTTACATTTCTGCAGAAGTATCAGCAGGCGGCGATCTCTGGTCGTCTGGCCCCACGAGACTCAATGCCCCCTCTCTGCCACAATGTGACCGTTTGTGAGATTGACAGAGGCAATTTCCTTTTCTTTTAAATTAATGTTCATTTTCACGACTCCTGTTGAAGCGATGAAAGGGGGTCCCTTGCAAGTTTTTGTATTACCAGGAAAATATGATCTATTTAATTAATAATATATCTAAGGAGCTTTTATCATCGAGTCCTCATACACTAAAACTGGACCTAGGATTTTATTCTTCATCGACCTACCATTCGTTGACATTATTCACAGTGGCATATTGAAGCGAATGCTTTCCAAGACCTCTAATCACCCATTAATAATAGCAATTTACACACCAAGTGGTTCCCGTCTTCTACTGCCAACAAAGTTCCCTTCTACACCTGGTATTCTGGCATTATTAACATGACATCATGGAACGTAATAAGCATATTCCTCAACCATATGAAATGCAGCCAGAAATGTAAAGACATTTAATTGAAAATCCATTCACCCAAACTACTTCTGTTGTGGGGATGCACAGGGATGCATTTTAGTGCATTAACAGCAATGTGTAAATGTCATGTACTGTATCTCTAAATCAACATAAAACAAAACCTGCACAGCAATAAATTATGGATGCACTTCCATTGGTGAAGTGCGTGCAGAACAGCTCTGATGGTAACTTAAGAGGACGGAGTATGGAGTATGAAGTGCAATTTTGTGATCAGACACCATCTCTCTAATGGAATCAAATAATTACAGTTCGAAATAGACGTGTGGAGCATTCGTGTGGTTTCAACGATTGTGCCTAGATGTGGAAATGCAATGCGGCTAAATAATATCTAGTCACATTTGAGATTTCAGACATGTAGAAAGGTACCCTATTGTTTTAGTTTTAGTTTTTACTCTTTCCTAAATAGTATAGTTCAGCCTATGCAACATTCATTTGGGTAATTTCCTGATGATAAACTTTTTGCTTTTCAAGCCCTTTTCACTGTAGCAATGGGCCAACCTCATGCATAATTTATACTCTGTCGTACAACTGTGTCCTGTTCCAAAAATAGACAATATGCAAGCTTGCAACGCATTGCATCGGTGCAGGACACACTGTCATATTACAAAGCAGGCTTTAGATTTCCCCCATACTACCGTATAGATTACTATAGAATCAAAGGGGGCAATGCGCTGCAGGGCTTACCATTCAACTGGATTTATGTGGGACGCAGGGCTCGGGGCCATGGCAGACAGGCAGGAGGACTCTGATCACACCGCTCTCAGCACTTTGGGTAAAAAAGTGAAGTGCTTTGTAGACGGATTTCACATCACACAGAGGAGCGCAGGCTTTTGCTCCCGCTGAACAATTGATTGAAATGCTGTGAAATGTTGGGCAGGGCCACACACTGAGAAAATGACTGGGAACGGATGAGTGTTGATTTATGAGATGGCCCGACCACGATGAACGGCGACCATGACAGCATTATGTAATGATATCTGCGCCTTTTTAGTGCGGATGCACAGATTTGTGTGTGTGTGTGTGTGTGTGTGTGCGTGTGCGTGTGCGTGTGTGTGTGTGTGTGTGTGTGTGTGTGTGTGCCTGCCTGTGTGCATGCGTGCGTGCATGCGTGCGTGCAAACGTGGCCCTATATTAACTCTTTTACCGCTTTGGACGTTCCCGTTCGGCCCATTTTTCATGGCGGCGCGACGCCAATAGTATGTTCTTTGGCTCGTTCTTTTGTACCTTGTTTTGATGTCTGTAAACTGATGAGGGGTCGCGTGGGTGTGTACCGTTAACACATCTCCCGTAATAGTGCTCTCAAAAATCCACTGGACGTTAGCATCAATGGAGTAACAAAACACTTCCTTGTTATTTTCTCTGGGTCTATTGCTCTGTAGCGATTGAGTGGTCTGCACGGATGGCAGCCGACCACGGCCATTTCACATTAATTATTGCATGAGGCTGCCCTCTACTGCCAGTATAGCCAAAGTACATCTATGTAATGAGAAAAATAATAATAATAATAATAAAAAAATGAATAGATCTTTGTCTATAACGTTGCAAAGGTAAGCTGCTTTTGCTGGCACC
This sequence comes from Nannobrachium achirus, assembly GCF_963921795.1. Taxonomy (NCBI): domain Eukaryota; kingdom Metazoa; phylum Chordata; class Actinopteri; order Myctophiformes; family Myctophidae; genus Nannobrachium; species Nannobrachium achirus. Next base: position 49,408,188 of record NC_137815.1, read on the forward strand.
AGACGCAGTGAAACTGTTAAAGGATTAGTTCAGCCCCAAAATTGCTTTTTTTCCCCTATTGATTGCCATGGAGACTTGAGTTCAATAATATTTTTTTATAATTGTCACATTCCTAAGACAAAAATTTGATCATAGTAAATTTACCCCCATTGATTCTGGATGGAGACCCAAATGCATTTGGGTCCCCATACGGAATCAATGGGGGTACATTTATTGTAATCAAATTATTGTCTTAGGAATACGACAAAAAATAAATAATAATAATAATATTGAACTCAAGTCTCCATGGCGTGAGTAATCAATAGGAAAAAAGGCATTTGGGGGGTGAACTACTCCTTTAATGAACCAGGCGAACCGGTGTACAGTGCACTGAGTGCAGTCAATAGCATGGCAGGTTGCAGGTGACATGTGGCGAAGCAGAGAAGGGCGAAGTAGCTGCGGCGAAGTGGCGAGGTGGTTTGGATTAGGATGAATACATTATCCATGGGTGTGTTACAAGTGGATTCAATCATGTTGAGCGCATTTCATTTCCTTTATAGCGCAGTGTGATGTGTTCAGTTCAAAGGCATACTGTTCATTTTCCTAGTGAAATGGAAGAAAAGCTTTAGAAAGGTAATTTCTCCACAAGGGCAAACTGTCCTTGTATGGGAGGTGCAGCGTTGTCAACAACAAATCTACAGCACCTAGGATTGGGCGATATGGTCAAAATCAGATGTCACCAAACACCTTGATATCCATATTATTGCATTTAGTACCAGTAAGACTCCCTAATCGGGAGATAAGTGACCGTCACGTCGCATACACAAATTTTAGAAGGCTATTGTAGCCAATCAGGAGAGAATATGGGAAATGGGACAGATCCATGTTGATGACATGAATTTATAGATACTGTGTACCGCTTTGTGTGATTTTAGGCCAAAATCTGTAGGAGCAGTGGCCAAAAATGTGTTTTGCAAAAATCAGCCTGATGGTGGCGCTAGAGGAGGGCCATTTGAGAAATCAAGGGTGGAGGTTGTGGTTTGCCATCCAAGGAGTGTGTGTGCAAAGTTTGGCATCGATAGGGCCAACGGTGGCGGAGATAAGAGTAGGGCAAAAGTGTGATGTGGCGGCCAGATGGACAGAAGGACGGACAGCCGGTGGAGCTTTTCATAGTAACTTGCGACCTGATGGTCACAATGAAAGCCTGCAGATCATGTCCGTCCATCATGCCTCATGTCACGCTCCATATACCGTATAACCAAGATCCATAATGTCATCAATATTAAGCCCATATTCTGTAGAGACTGACACATTGTGTCAGTCTCTGTTGTTTCAGCACGACCTTGCCTTTTAGGGCATCTTACTGGTTATTATATACTGTCAAAACCTTTCCAAAATAACAAAATAGCCAACCCACAAGCACAACGTGTCACATCACAATCTTTTGTGAGCATGTACCGTATTTTGGATTTTTTTCAATCTATGAATTTATGTGAAAGTATAAAATACGCTCTTTTCCAGAGAGACTCACTAATCACATACAGTTTAGTCTAGTAGGAAAGGGGGCTCCACACGCATAGGGTGGATTGCTTTTTTCACCACCTCTTTTATCTTAATCCTTAAAGGGTATATTTTAAGATTCTGCCAGGTGCCAAGCTGAAATATCATCCCAAGGGGTTAATTTTTAATGATTTCTTGCACCTACCCATTCACTTACTATACAGGAAAAAAAAGATCCCCCCAAAAAATCTTCTTTAAGTAGCATGGGAAGGGTATAACTAGGGGTTTTTCATGATTCTGAATACATTGCAAGCATTTGTTTTGCACGAAAAACATTCCTTGGGCTGAAAATGGACCCCACAAAATTGTGAAATGTGATGACTCGTCATGGTGCAAGAAATCATTAAAAATGAACCCCTTGGGATGATATTTCAGCTTTGCACCTGGCAGAATCTTAAAATATACACTTTAAGGATTAAAATCGACCCTATGCGTGTGGACCCCCCTTTCTTACTAGACTAGTACTGTTGATAGAATGCAGAGACAGTGTAGTGCCTCAAGTAAACTAGGATCCCAGGTAAACCACAAACCTAGCTTCAGTCTAAACAATAAAATATCAAAATAACAATCTGTAACATTGAAACAATATGGTTACCAGGTAAACCTAGCATCTGTTTAAATAACCTGCTATCTAAATTACCTTCTTAACATTGTGGTCAAGAAAACAAACCCAAGTAACAAGAGCATGAGGAACGAGTGACTGCGTCGTCCTGGTCAATCGCTATAGCATCAATCCAAGCAGCAGTTGGCAGGAAGAGAGAGGTACTGTGCGGGGAGAGTGAGTAATACATCAGCGGTCCTATGAGAACCATTTCTCAGTGTAAAACTCGATTCATAAGCCCAATTCATATTGGCTTTACATTATGTCCTTGTGGACGTAGCGAGGAGAGGGCTCCGGGCAGATGACCCCCCTGGAGGTCCACACAGCCAGGGGTGTCGCACCAAATCCTGGGCCCTGGGTACAAGGGTTCACTGTGGGGCCCCTGTGCTTTAACTATTGAAAAATAGCAGATATACAAGCTCACAGCGCGGCACCGAGTGCCGCGCTGCGAGCTTGTAGATCTGCGATTTTTGAAAAATCATGAAAATCTTTGAATATTTCAAATACTTCTGAGTTTTTTTTTGAAAAACCTATGTTTCTATGTCAGTGGAGCTCAAACCTTTTCATGTGAAGGACCCCCAAAATGGTATGTATTTGGCCACGGAACCCCATCTCAAAATATTGAGTTCCAGGGACCCCCCAGAAGCAAAATTTGAGTTACAAATGTTCACTCAAAAATACATATATTCAAAGATTTGCACACATTTTCACGACTTTTCAAAAATAGCAGATCTACAAGCTCGCAGCGCGGCACTCGGTGCCGCGCTGTGAGCTTGTAGATCTGCTATTTTTCAATAGCTAAATTATAAAATAATTAAGGCCCCTCCACCACCTTGGGCCCTAGTAACTCAGTCCCACTTTCCTACCCCTTGTGACGCCCCTGCACACAGCTCAGCAGTCATTCTTTTGTGTCCGTGTGACCTGGCCGTGACAAAATGCTGTCCCTAAAATGAGGGCTGGTACACTCTTTGAGTATACTGAACTATGAAAGGCAAAGGTTTTTCTGGACTTTTATACCTTTGAGCCTTTTATGAAGCCTTTTACGAAGGAGAAACCGACAGGGATATTATGGCTTCAATATCCTCCGCACGCCATGATGCACAACCGTTTTGTTGGATACATGAAGGCAGCATTTTAACGTTGTCACGTTTGGGCTAGCATGCATAAAAACCTAGCTGGAATATGTTTTCCAGCTTGAGGGATTCATACCAAAGTGAAAAAGATATGCATAACATATTTTGGTTGACGCGTGGAAACCTTGTACTGTACTGTATGTGTAAAACTTGTATGTCTAAAACAGTTGCTACTTTTAGGAAATGGAAAAAATAACCTGTGATCCAGTGGATAGTAACTTTTTTAAATACTTTTCATTGGTTAAATATTTATAAAACCCACACTTAACCGCTTTGACTTTTACAAAATTTAGCGAAAATAGCAGATCTACAAGCTCACAACAAGAGCCTGTAGATCAGCTATTTTTGTTACTTTTGTTGGGCATTAACTTAAGAATGAACACACTGCAAAACATTTAAATACAGAGATGCAAGCTTACTGCCCGAGCCTGGACATAAAGCAGATCTGTGTGATTTGGAGACGTCTACAGCAGGGGTCTTCAACAGGGGGTCCGGGATCCCTGGGGGGTCCTCAGAGTTACTACAGGGGGTTCTCCAAATCTTCCAATCCTTTTTATATTAACAACTTGAACCCTAGGGTCCATATTCTGATAACTGTAGCCAAAAATAGCAGATCTACAAGCTCGCAGGCGTTGTGAGCTTGTAGATCGGCTATTTTCTGCAAAGAGGTTTGGTGTAGAGGGGAAAAAGAGCAGACTAAGTACAGAGTAAAAGGTCAGGTTTATTGGGTAATGACAGCTCAAGTTGTTAAATATCTGAAGACCCCTGGTCTACAGTATCATGGGTGCACCTACTCCAACTAAAGTGTGCAGAAAATAGCAATGGACGAGCGCATGACTCTATATACGGTGGTAGACCTGGTTGCAAGCAGGCGGGTGGCAGGCGGTGTAAATTGAAAACGACGCACCCCTACTACTGCACCTTCCCTCCCACACCAGTGCATGCAGAGTTCCAAAAATACCAACATCCAGGCTGGTGGAAGAAAAACACGCCACTTCACCTCCAGAAATCGTCAATTTCACTCATTCGCTGCACGCCTCGCGTCAATACGCCTGCCTCAAGACAGGGTCCCCAGAGAGATGTGGAAATGTGTTGTATAAGCAGACAGAAGTGGCAACCTCCTCCTCTGTCCTGCGGGGCATTGTTACGCAATGGAGGTGCGTAACACGTGAACGTGTGGTGTAGGCCCAGTCATTAGAAACCAAACGTACACAAACAGAGAGAGGAAGAGAGAGAGAGAGAGAGAGAGATAGTTGCCAACGGCTAATGTTCCCCCTAGAACAGGGGTTGGCAACTTTGATGATGGTGAGGGCCACTATATTTCCACCTTCACTCCAGAGGGCAACATTTGTCATTCTAGTATTGCATACAATAGAAGCAAAAATAGCAGATCTACGCGATGCGTTTTGAGCTTGTAGATCGGCTATTTTTGCTTCTTTTGAATTGGAATCCTGAATTATGTTTTGTTATTTCTTAATCGGAATCCTGAAATGTAACATTTTGATTTAATTTCAAACGCATTTAGTTATATACTCGTGTTAACTTTATGAACCTAAATACAAATACATTGTACATAAAAAAATACATTTTAATACTGCTATACTAGTCATTAAGATACTAATATAGACTGACGGAATTAAAGCAGGTCATGTTTGGAATTGTAACAGCTGAAATCAATAATATATTCAGTATTCCGGCATTAACCTGCGGGCCGCATGAAGTGAAGGTGGGGGCCGCATGTGGCCCCCGGGCCGCCAGTTGCCCATGTATGCCCTAGATAGAATGTGGATGCTGCATGTGGTTCAAGTGGTTAAGATAATATACCGTACTGTTGTGAGATTGTATCTTTTCTCTCTGTGTCCCTTATTGTTCTTAGAAATAAGGGATGCCCAGCCGGATGTCCCTTAGACGTCTGCCTGGGACCCAAACTAGTGAAAACCTCAGATCTAAAAGCTCACAACGCGTCGCTTCGCGGCACGTTATGGAGCTTGTAGATCGGCTATTTTCACTACTTCTTAGACATTTGTTTTCTAATTTATGAAATGTCTTCTTTCTTTTATTTATTAATGAAATTACTTGGAAAAATCATTGCACTTTTTTTATTCATCTTAGCTTTTTGAGGAATGTTTTTTGAAAATGTTGAAATAATAATAATTACTAATAAGACGCCCTAAGGGCGAGAAGCGACGAAGCAACAGAGACCGACACAATATGTCCATATGTAGGAAATAAAAATTAGGGGACCCGTAAAAATGTTTCCGTGATGCACAAATGGTCCCGACCCAGTGCTTGGGAACCAGTGCCCTAGGCCTAGAGAGAGACGGAATACAAGAAGGCCGATGCAAGAAGAAAAACAATGCTCTTTTTACTTGTTTTCCCCTGCACTCAGACTCTGCATGCCCATCACTTCCTCTCGCCTTGTCAGATGTGCACTGATCCATCCAGACGGCCGTGCTTTCTTGCCAACCCGTGTGGCCTTTTCCACAATGCCTTGTCACACAGAAGCTCTTAGAGGGCTGCTTCTCAAACGCCTGGAACAGATAAAGTGGTGACACTTTATAGCCGGCTAATACACACCAGAGCACTCCCTATTTCGCTGTCATCGACAACCAAGGCCGGTGTCAGTTGGGGGTCCAGGAGGACGGCAGTTGCCACCCCCTAGCGTTCACACACACGCGCAGTGCTTTTGTTTTCTACGCCTCCGAACATGTTTTGGGCAGAACGTCACTCACTGGCACTGCATCTCAATCCACGCCCGTCCATCTACATCAGGGGTTCTCAACCTGTGGGGTCCTCAAATTATTTTGGGGGGTCCCCAGATGATTAACTTAATGTGCAACATTGTTTTCTCTCTCAACAGTACACAACCCAACCCGACATAAAGTTTAAGTGTATCAAGGGTATCTGCACATTTCTAAAGTGAGTTAAGGACATTTTAATACCTCTAAAATGACAAATTAAACCTTGGCCAAATTGTCTAATATTAGAGGCAGAAATTGTGAAAATAGCAGATCTACATGCTCACAACGCCTCGAAACGCGAGGCGTTGTGAGCATGTAGATCTGTATTTTCACGATTGAACCGTGTTATACAACATATAATTCCTCAACTATTATTGCTCGTAGGGTGAGGGGGTCCCCAGTTAAAATAAGATTATTTTGGGGGTCGTGGCCTGAAAAGGTTGAGAACCACTTATCTACAGTACATTTGACACACACGTTACACACAGTGGTTTAGTGTTTTATTTTCTGCAACCATACATACTGTACTAATTTCTACCTGGCGCTCCTATTGAGGGCATGTCATTATACAGGTAGGTGCTCATTTTCTAAACGGATAATTATTGTATTACTTTTCTCATTGATTAAATAGTACATCTACAAGTTCACTACGCATTTTTCCCCTTTCTTTCTTTCTTTCTGAAGTGACGCGTCTGTTGACATTGTCCACTGGAAATAAAAAGACAAAACACTGTTGCCATCAAACCCGTTGTTTTATCTTTTACTTTTATTTTGAAAACACTTTAATTCAATTTAGCAAAGGGGGCAGCTGAACACCAGAACGTGGTGAAAAACATAACGCCGTGATAACTATATCGACCCCACGCGCACGTATTCGCGCACGCATACACGCATGCACATGCACGCACAACCACACAAAGACGGCGAGAAATGCAGTAGATTAAAAGTCAGTGTTTGTGTAGCACACACTGATGCTGCCTGTGGATGTGTTTCCTGCTGTGTAAATGTCACCCTGACCTTTGTACAGGAAACATCCAAATTGGGAGGCTCAGAATTCGGTGAATTCGCTGTGTGTTCTCACAGCCATGCATGAGCTCAACAAAGAGCGTACATACTGTGTAGGACACAGCTGTTTGTCGCGTCACTCTCACACAACAATACCTTCCCCGCTGAGCGTAACTAACAATATCTGTTATAATCTACGTTCAATTCTGTTCCATTCAAAGGGCCGTCATTACATGGTAAACATACAACATACATTAAAGCAAGTATGAAATAAACGCAAACATACATAAGAAATGTTTGTACAATTTAAAAGATATAGTTCTGCTAGAATAAAGAAATGCTTAGAAAGAGCTGTGTTACATTGCAACTTTGCAATGTTACACTTTCCAGGTAAAAGAACTACGCTATAATTCTTATATTTATTTATTTTAAATGTATTTAAAGTCAACATCTCTAAACACTATTAAACACTTTTATTTGCGAGATACTCGTGCGAATATGTTAATTCTTAATACACATTGTTTCTGACAACCTGTTGCTGCCCTCTGCTCTGGGTCTAGGACCCTGCAAGCATACATTTTTTAGTGGTACGTCCGTAATGACAAAGGAGCTACCAGACGCGTGTCGCCAAAAAGAAGGCTAATATAATGTTGCAGGTTATTGCGACCATAGGTCGCATTTACTATCAAAAGCTCCACCGGCTGTCCGTGAGTGAGTCAGTCCGTCACACGTCACACTTTTGCCCTGCTCATATCTCCGCAACCGTTGCCCCGATCCATGCCAGATTTTGCACACACACTCCTTGCCTGCCAAACTACAACCTCCAAGGACCCCCGGAGCTCCAGGGACCCCCAGGTCCCTGGGGGACCCCCAGGTGTAAAAAATGACCAAATGTGCAAAAATGACCAAATGACCACCCCAACGGGGCTGCTCACGGGGAATTCCCGGGGACCACCGACTCCTGGTGCTCCAGAACGGATGCAAAAGTGGTGGCGCCCCCAGTGGAGGACCCCCTGCCACTGCAGCGCACATAAAATGCCGTAACTTGGGCTAGGAGCGACCTATTCGTCCGCCTCGGCGGCGCGGAGACCCCACCCCTCATTTCTCACATGGCCCTCTTCTAGCGCCACCATGAGGCCGATTCTTGCAAAACACATTTTTGGACACTGCTCCTACAATTTTGCCCCTAAAATCACTCAAATCGGTACACAGTATGTCTACACTCATGTCATCAACATGGATCTGTCCCATATAGCGCCACCTTCAGGCCGATTTTTGAAAGCACATTTTTGGACACTGCTCCTCCAATTTTTCCCCTATTATCACGAAACTCGCTACACAGTATGTCTACACTCATGTCATCAACATGGATCCCTCCACATTATTTGGGGACACTGCTCCCTACTCTTTGTGTATACATGTGACCTACGGTCGCTTATCTCCCGATTAGGTAGTCTTACTGGTGACTTTAAAGATAACAGCTCTGTTTGTATTGTACAGTACAGTATGTATTCTGTATTACGGAGATACTGCTCTCTCTCTCTCTCTCTCTCTCTCTCTCTCTCTCTCTCTCTGTGTGTGGACACTCAACACTCTCAGGAATTGGCATCAGATGTGACACGACGCGGGCCCTTCAGTCACGGGGTTGAAATGGCTTTTTGGATCAGCGTGTCAACAGTGTCATCACACACTGTAGCGGCTGCACAGACACTTACACATCTGCTTCAACACTCACCTCTGATAATAACCTACGCTTTCACGTGCTTACTTTCACTTTCACTCCACGTGTCTGATCCTCATCATCACCGCACGCTCCATGGCCCGAGGACATACTAATGCACAAACACACTCTATAGCCTCTGGCTAGGCTGTTGGCTTGTGTTCTCTTTGCACGTCTGCACATGCAGCAACATCCTGAGTGTTCGCTTTAACTTCACGAGAAAGTACAAATGACACCAAATTGTTCCTTACGGACAGTGTTGTAAAATGTACTCACATTTTATACTTAAGTACAAGTATCAATACAGCAATGTAGAAATACTCTGTTACAAGTAAAAGTCCAGAATTCAAAATGTACTTTAGTAAAAGTATTGGCATCAAAATGTACTTAAAGAAAGTACCAAAAATAAAAGTACAAAATGTTTGAAAATAGCAGATCTACATGCAGACAGACAGATACAGATATCTCCATGTATGAGCATAAATGGACACAGGCAAACAGATGGTCAATACGGGCTTGTAGATAGCAGATCTACAAGCTTGTAGATCGGCTATTTTCAAACAGCCACAGTATAGAATAGGGTTAAAGTGCATTAATGTATGTTTTATAATATAATCATTTATATCTGCAAAATAACTAGTAGTAACTAAAGTTTTCAAATAAATGCAGTGGAGTAAAAGTACAATATTTGGATCCGAGATGCAGTGGAGTAGAAGTAAAAGTACTGAAAACTGGAAATGCTCAAGTAAAGTACAAATACCTCAAAACTGTACTTAAGTACAGTACTTAAAATGTACTTAGTTACTTTACACCACTGCTTACGGATGTGTAACTTGTGTGTGTACAAATGGAACCAAATGGACCCATATGGGTTGGATGTGTAACTTTGCACTTTGCACTTTGCACTCGTCTTTTTGCTGTGTAGTATGCATGACTGCAGCGGTAGCTGCAGCTCTGCAAACAGTGCATGTACCGGTATGTATTTTGCTGTCTCCAAGCATACACGTGCCTGTGTGTCTTAAGCCACTTAAGTGGAAGCAACCGCATGTTATACGTTAGTGTCTCCCTGGTGTTCTAGTAATATACTGTAACTTCACTTATGATCAAGGCACCATAACCGCGGGTGGTACTTATTGGCTTGTGTGTGTGTGTGAGTGAGTGAGAGAGAGAGTGCGTACTGTACATGCGTGTGTGCGACTGTGCGTGTATACATAAATACAGAACATTTTGCACACACACACACACACACACACACACACACACACACACACACACACACACACACACACACACACACACACACACACACACACACACATGCATTTACTTAGATATTTATGTTCATCATGTACAGTGTGTGCACATTGTACACATACAGTAGTATGTCTTGACATATGCTGTACAAACAAATGCACAATTGCGTGGAATGCAACACATACTAGCTTCGGGTCTAGTCTCTTTATGCTGGATTACCTTCCCTCGTGTAGATTAATGTTCATACTTCCTTATGTGGATTTGAACTCAACTGTATACTGTAGACTTTCCTTTCCTTGCGGCATGAAGCGAACTGCACCACACTGAACACTGCATCTGCAGCTCCTTTTTTAAGCTGCTACTGTTTTAACCTTGCTTGCATCATGGTGGCATGTTGGTATGTACCGTACAAACACCTGCATATCGTTAATTGAAGTTATCATCAACAAACATTCATGAACAAAAATCCTGTGCTCTGCTCTTGCTCAGCAGCTTCAGTTTTATTGAAATTGACATGACGTTTTTGTCACTCTGGACATTCACCAAGAGTGTCTAACTTTATGTTTTTAAGACTGTTGTTATTCTTTTTTTAATTAAAAGAGTGAAAATAGCTGATCTACAAGCTCGAGGTTTCTGCCTGACTGCAAAGCTATAATATGCTAATATTGTGAAGAACATACAGTACCTGCTACTGCACATAATGTATGTATTTATCTTTTCTTTTGATTATCGACCTGCTTCTATACTTATTTTTCTCTCCTGCTCTTACTCTGCTTACAGTAGCCTGTATGCTCTCACGAAAACATAAAATAATTGAGCATGAGCGTGCGTGTGTGCATTCAGATTTGAACTCTGAATGGATGGTGGTTGGATGGTGCTATTATGTCTGTATATCATGCATAGTTTATAGTATGGTAGTATGGTAATGCACGGTCGTCATTACTTTACAAAGAGTTATGGCTTTGACATTGCAGTACACTATACAATCCATAAGGGTCCATTTAGTTCCATTTTGTACACAAGATTAACACAGACTTTCACTGTATGGAACTAAGGCCTGGGCAATATTGATATTGGAGTGTAATGAAAGTAGATATCATGTGGTATTTGAGATATTGTAATATTGTGACTTGACCATTTTATACTTGTTGCTATTGTGAAAGTACTATTAACACAATAGAATATCTATATCTATATCTATATCTATCTCTCTCTCTCTCTCTCTCTCTCTCTCTCTCTCTCTCTCTCTCTATATATATATATATATATATATATATATATAATCTTTTTCCATATTGCCCCGTCTTAATAGAACTTCTAGTCTAGAAATAGTTTAGATGTGTAAATATAACATTCTGTACGATTACCATACAAAGTTAAACATTTTCAGGTGTTTAATTGCTCAAGGGCACTTCCAACACACACATTGAGAGATTGAATCTGCAATTTCTCTGTTAGGAGACCGCAAGGGACTGCATCAGGGGCTCTGCAGTCTGACATTTTAAGCCATTGATTGAGCGCGTAATAAAACGGAATAAAAAAAAACAGCCATATTGCAGCCTTTTACCAGGCAGTATTGCCTTCTTTCATCTGGCGCTATCAATATGAATTCAATCTTTTTGTTCAGCCTTAATTTAATCGCTCTCTTTCTCTCACTCCCTCAATCACTCTCAGTCTCTCACCCAGTCCCCACGCCCCAAACCACCGCACGCACGCACGCACGTTGCACGCACGCACTCACACGCACACGCACACGCACACGCACGCACGCACACAAACACACACACGCACGCACGCCCACAAACACACAGTCTCTCCGCGGGCTGCTTGCTCCCTGTTTTCTTAGAAGTGTTGCCTCTCCTCCTTTTGTGTTCCCAGAATCCTGTGCTGCTGTTCATGAAAGAAAAATGAACAACAACCCCACCAAACCCCATGCCTTGTTCACCCTCGGAGGGCTAAAAGGCAGAGAACAGAGAGAGAGAGAGAGATGGAACATGTTACAGATTAAGATGCTTACTGTTCTTGTTCTAGCCACTGGGCCTATACTGTACTCATTCTGTGTTCTCCGCCTATTATTGGCTTTTAATTGTTTGCATGCGTTTCAGTTTTCTGTTTTTCTAATGGCTATTTTAACATCTGGCCCGAGGCCTATACACTTGGAAATTAGTCGTTTGGCTAACGCCGTCGCATTTACAGTGATGTTGATTAATGTGCACTGTCCCTGTGAAAAGAAAATACAAAATAAACATTAAAGGATGGAGTGTGAGAGAGAGAGACACACTGAGAAAAAGAGTGAGAGAGATTGGAACAGAGAATAGCTATAGCTAGCGGCTCTCTGTGTGTGTCTGCGTGTCTCTCTCTCTCTCCATGTGCCTGTCTCTCTCTCTCTCTCTCTCTCTCTCTCTCTCCCCAGCACATGCCAAGCCAGGGCAGTGCTGGATGCTAATTACTTATTTGATTGCAGATATGCGGCAGGGTAGTGGGGCTAATTAGGTTAGTGCCCCGTTAAAATGAAATGTCTTCATCTAACTCTGCTACACAACCTCCTCAAGCATGACGCTGCCCTGGGTCCCAGCTGCTCTTCTGATTGGAAGAGACAGCTGGCTAACCACTTAAACCCTCTACTCTTATTAAGAAAACTGACCTCAGTTGCAACTTTACTTGGTCTGCTTTTGAGATCTGCAATTTTTGGCAGAACAGGGATGCTGGGGTTCAAGTAGCTAAGCGGCTAACATAGGGACACAGACACGGTCACGTGAACAGAATAACAGACACAAAGCCAGCAGGCAGGCGAAAACACAGACAGGCAGGCGTACAGGCGACGGCCAGATCGTCAGACTCCCATTCCGGCAGGCAAACGGCCTGGCAGGTAAACAGGGCAACATGGACGTAAAGCCAGCCAGGCAGGCAGACACACAGAGAGACAGAGAGAGACGGAGAGAGAGACAGACAGACATACAGAGAAGAGACAGTGGGAGAGAGACAGGCCAACCAGAAGAAAAGCAGGTTATCAGGCAGATGGATAGACAGACAGACAGCGGGGTTGAGCTGGCCTCAGACGGCCCTAATTATCCCAGTGACCTTTCCAGCAGTCTTTCTGAGAGCAGCAGAGAAGAAAAGCACGAGACTGGGAGCTCCATGTGGCTCCGATAGCAAGGCAGCTTGTCAGGAACTTGTTAAGAGCCAAGTGGCTGGGCCGAGGCAAACAGATGATGTGGATGTGCTTCCTCTCTTTGCTCAGGGCTTTGCACAGCGTAGCCGATCCTGATGGGCATCTATTACCTATCGCTCCCCCATGTTTATTTTATTTCATCAAATTTTCATAACTTTTTTCATTTCTCGCAGTGGTGTGAAGTAGTTAGTACAAGTACATTTACTTAAGTACTGTACTTAAGTACACTTTTGAGGTATTTGTACTTTACTTGTTATTTCTAATTTCCAATACTTTTACTTCTACTCCTCTACAGTACATCTTGGATTCAAATATTTACCCCACTACATTTTTTTGAACACTTTAGTTACCAGTTACTTTGCAGGTGTTAATTATAATATTATAAAACACACATTAACCCACTTTAGCCCTATTTTATACCTTGGCTATTTGAAAATAGCCGATCTACAAGCTACGAGCTTGTAGATCGGCTATTTTCAAACATTTAGTACTTTTACTTTTGGTACTTTAAGTACATTTTGATGCCAGCACTGTCATACGTTTACATTTTGAATTCCGGACTTCTACTTGTAACGGAGTGTTTCTATATTGCAGTATTGATACTTTTACTTAAGTGAGTACATTTTCCACCACTGACTACTGGGGGGTTGTCTCGCTAGTACAAGGGGGTGTGTATTTCACTCTACACTGTGACCCTGCCTACCCTAGCTGTGCCTGAGATTTCATATTCATGAACATGCCGTCTGGTTTTACATTCCTCCTCGGTTCATTACTTGTCTTCAGACTTCTCTCCCTGGAGGAGTGTTTGAATCAAAGAACTGCGGAGGCTTGGATTCATCATTTGTTTTAAGGCCTCGGCAGAGCCATCCAAATAGGTTAGTCTCTGCTGATTGGTCCACGTTGAGTCGGCCTGTTCTCAGGATCACGCAGCGTTGCCATGTCTGCTTATTATAAGTGGCTTTGGGAGAGCAAAGCAGCTTATAAGTTGTGTTTTTCGGGGTCTTCCTCTTTTTTTTCAAATGTTTTAATTGCCAGTGGTCCTCAAGTATTTCTTGTCAAGGACCCCCAAATGAATCTGTATTTGTCCGCGGACCACCATCTGAAAATAATTTGTGACAGGGACACCCGTACCAGTTTTCTTTTGTTCAAGGTCTTATGACATAATCTTTTTTTCTTAGGCTTTTTTTTTTTCACCTCAACTGACCTTTCAACAATCAGTGTTTTTTCTGTAATCTATAGTTTATTTTATTTTTTATAATTAGGCTCAGAAAAGTGAGTTTATTTGTCTCTGGACGTACACATCATCATCCAGGGGAGGGTGTGGTTGTAGGGGACGGTGTCGGTGTATCACCTTTGCTGTTCTTTACATTGTGTTTGCATCGGTCCAATGCACCATTTACTATTTACCATTCACCACTTTGGTTGTTGCGTTCACCCTCCCCTACAACCACACCCTCCCCTGGATGATGATGTGTACGTCCAGAGGAAAATGAACTCACTTTTCTGAGCTTAGTAATTGAAAAACTACAGATTACAAAAAAAACACTGAATGTTCAGGTTTTTTGTGTAATTGAGGTCAGGAAACAAAAAAAGCCTCAAAATAGTTTTTTTTATTTTATTTTATTTTTTTTTTTTGAAAATATGCTATATGTTTTCAAATAGCCAAAGTATATATCGTAGGCTTGTTTTTCTAGACTTGGTAGCTTATTGGCAACACTGGTTCATGATGATGGTAAGTGGAATATAACTGGTGACATACTGTAACTCTGGTATGACAGTGATGGCTGATAAGATCAGATAAACCTTTATTGATCCCCGGGGGGAGATTCAGGTGTCATAACAGCAACAGCAGTAAGTGTGGAAGACGGGACCAGGAAAGAGTCAACTGCCAATACAAATAGAATACAGATACAATAAAATAGTTCAGCTTAAGTTTATTATTAAGTATTTAATACATTTTTCTTTCCAGGTTTGGATAATAATTCTATTGTATACTATTCTGTATTCCATTTATCTCTCTGTCTATCTTATTATTTTGTTATATAGTGTGGATCCGGTGGTTATTTTTTAACCACACTTGTGTCCTTAATCCTTATTCTGGGGGAAAACATTCAGCGAAAATGAGCAGATTTAAACCGGAAACACATATGAAGGTGTCATAATGTGTTTCCATGGTTACCTCTTCAGCTGCATAATAATGATTTGCTGCATGGAAAATGCAGCCACGCCACGCTCCTTGTCCTGCTCAGCTGCTCACTGATTGAACTACTGCTGATGGCCAATTGGCTGTTCACTTTATGTGCTCTTTTGTGAGGTCCGACTACTGCCATAAACACGCACGCACGCACGCAGGCACGCACGCACGCACGCACGACACACACACACACACACACACACACACACACATTTCTGCCATTGGCCAAGCATCTGATAATTATCGATTACATTACCTTCGTTAACTAGTGGGACAGAGTTTAGGATTAGTGGGTGTGACAGTGTAGTACACTGAACAATCTTAGCTCAGCAAGTTAAAGACACAATACTGCCTGACTGCTTCATCATCAACAAGACTCATTTCAGTCAGCTGTTGTTTTTTTTTTTTGGATACCTATTCTTTTGGGGAACTTCACCCAGCTTAGTGCTGTCCACAGAAGGGGGGAGCAGTTAGGCCGGGTGTTGTGTCTTGCACAGGGACACTTCAACACATTGTTTTCATTGGCTACACTGTCCTCCCTTTGGCTGGTTGGAAGTGGTGTGCGCCTGCTTGTAGCCGGTCTGTTTACATGTATCTATAGCTAGATAACTAGCCTGCTAACGTGTGCAATTTGGTGATAAACTATATCCATCCATCACGGCTTGCCAACTCAGACGGCTCGCTTGTCGATGTGCGAGGCCATCGCCTGCTTACCTGACAGCTCGCTCAATGTGAACCTAGCAGCTCCCAAATGATGAGAGAACTTCTTGCAAGATATCAGAGTGGGCTGAGTTGCACAGTCCTCTTTAATGGCATTTGTTCTTTGTTATTGTGGCATTTCGGCTTCATTAGATAGTGTTGTGCAGAGAGAAAGACACAACTAACATGTCTACGTTTTATAAGCGCTGAACGCTTGAGCTGGTACTGTTGCGTTGAAGTCACTTGTGACACAGCCTCTATAATTTATAGGAAGTGAAGGTTTAGTCAAAGCGTTTGATGTGGCCCCATGTTTCTTATCGATGCGGTCGGTGGCCATAAACACCACTTACTTCCCACGGCTGTAATTCCATTATAAGCTCTCCCATTACCCGATTTCAATCACCTGTAATTTGATTGCAAGCGCCTGCCATTTAAATGCATTCGCGTGTTATATTTGATTCCAATATCGCCCGTTATTATTATGACTTTCATGTCCTCCTGCCTCTTGGCCAGGATGAGCTTGGAAACAGTCCACACCCGCCCTCGGCTTCCGGACTTTTCTTCTTCATGCACTCAACTGGCTTCCTCCAGTTAGAGGGAGGAACAGACACACTCCATTAGAGGACTCCATATTTGATTATATCTCATCCCCCTTGTGGGGGGGGAAAAAAATGTTTCTTCAAGCTTCAAAGCAGCACATCCTTCCTCCTTCTGGCTGTGTAAGTGAGCAGGCCTCTGTGTTATGTTATTTAGTAGGGGGCGGTGTGTGTACGTGTGTGTGTGTGCCTGTGTGTGTCTGTCTGTGTGTGTGTGTGTGTGTGTGTTTGTGTGTGTGTGTGTGCCTTTATTGAAACACATTTGCCCTAAAATCACACAAATCGCTACACAGTATGTCTACACTCATCTCATCAACATGGATCTGTCCCATATAGCGCCACCATCAGGCCGATTTTTTCAAACACATTTTTGGACACCGCTCCTACACATTTTGCCCTAAAATCACGCTGCGACCTGACGGTCGCTTATCTCCCGATTAGGGAGTGTTACTGGTTACTATATGTGTGAGGACCAAGTGTTACCACAAGTGGTAACTGAGAAATAGAAATTGGGATGTTTTTTTGTTGTTGATTACTTTAGGAAATTATTATTGTATTGTGTGCGTGAGTGCGTGCGTGCGTGTGTGAGTGCGTGCGTGCGTGCGTACGTGCGTGCATGCGTGCGTGCGTGTGTGCAGTGGGGGATGGTTGCTGGTGTAAAGCAGATCGTTGTCTTGACGTGCGGAGGCTGTAGCAGGCTAGTACCTACTGTACTGTACTGTACTGTATGGTTGTATCCTGGGACAGATGGACAGATGCATGGTGGGTGGACAAGAGCAGCGGGTCAGCAGGGTTACTGAGATGGAGGACCGAGTCTGGGAATGTGGGACCATGGGCAGCTAATTAAGTTAAATATGCACTGAATAAGATTGGGTTCATTATAACGTTAATGCTGGCCTATTGGCCATTTAGAAAAAATACATTTTCAATGTTCCAGAAACTTTTTCCAAATTAAAATAAATATATTTTGAAAAGAATTATGGAAACCAAGTAGGGCCAAAAGATCATTTTGAATGCCAGAAATTCAAATAATGTAAAAAAAAAACAAAAAACAGTAGGCAACCTACAGTATGTTATAACAGTAGCTGTTCAGGGTTCTCAGTCCTGGGGACTGATTTCAGTCTTGAGGATTCTCATTGTAGCTCTGCAAAATAAATAAATAAATTAAACAAAATAAAAAGAAAGTCGTCAAAATGCAAGTCAAGTGATCTCCAAACTTACATACAGTAAGTACATTTATAGACCAATATTACACATAAGTACCAGAAGTAGGCCTACTGTCAATACAGTACTACAGTATGCACAATAGCAAGCCCACTCAAGATGTCATTACAGTATAGTTACCTGTATAGTCACTTAAGAGCACTTCCACTCCACACGGTCAGCTGCTGCAGTCCTCACTTCAGACCATGATGTCCATCCTGCTTTGTTTCTTTCTTTCTCAACAGTTTGCCTCCGGGTGGTCTTTGGTCTTCCTT
>NC_137815.1:49428819-49433819 GCF_963921795.1 Nannobrachium achirus
CCTATCCCAAGCTGCCATGTGCACCGTGTAGAGGAGTGTGTAAAGACTTTCTGAAACATTTCTACATTTTCTGTAAAACTGTGTCAAGTTCTTTAAATGTTACAGAATTTAAAGACGGAATCAGAAACCCATTCAGCTATATTGTCACTTAACTGGTTTACAGGTTTAAAGAAGTGGCAAAAAAAGTAGTAGCAGGTAGAGTGTTCTGAAAATGCAGCTCAATAGACCAGTTTGTGCAACAAGGACATGCAAAAATACCTTATTTCACATGCGTACCGTAGATAAATCCACATCACGTAAAAAACACACCTGATAAATCTGCATAAGGATGTGTAAACGTTATGTACATGAGAGCCTGCTTCTTATTATACCAATAAAGGCCCATTCCCACAGGGCCAAAAAAATCTCTTTCTCCAGATATTTTTCCATTCAAAGTGGATGGTAGATACAGATAAAAAAAACATATCTGCCACAGATAAAAGAAATATCTGTGGCAGATATTTTTTTTATCTGTATCTACCATCCACTTTGAATGGAAAAATATCTGGAGAATTTTTTATCTGTTATCTGGCCCAGTGGGAATGGGCCTTTAGTTTAGAGCCATGAAGAAGCCCGTCAATTGAAGTTTAATGGTTAAATGTGTCTGGTTTTGTGTTTGATCACTGTCATGCATTCACTTGAGACATGGCAAGCTAACAGTTTATTAGCTTCACACAATCCTTTTTTCCTGCTCTAAGCACTTAGAAATGTATCCGTTTTGTGTGAAGTCAAAGCAAGTGTTTATGTATAGCTTTGCAGAGCACTGTAGCAGCCAAGGTCCTGTCTGTGTCTGGGGGCGGTTCTGTTCTGTTCGACCTCCGTGTGTATGTTTTCAATCCCACAGTCGTTTACAACTCATTGATCTGTACTGTATGTGTCAAAAATGCAGACATTGAGCAAGTAACATATGTTACGGCCCCGTCTAGGGGAAAAAGAGGATGCAACATGAATTGGGAGTGAAACCCATTTTTATTTATAAAATATGATCGCATTTTAAAGGGAAACATGTAGGGGAATGTTACGACCTTATATGGTGTCTAGAGGCTAAAAGGAGTAACATAGTGTGAAAAGTATGACAAACCAGAGTAACCAAAAAGTTGACATTTATTATGGTCAAACTGAAGTTCACAACAGAAAAATGAACAGGGAAAACTCAGCTTCAGGGTGGCCAAAGCCAAAATGCGCCCTACCTGCAAATAAAAAGCTAGACTACACACAAAACAAAAGTACAATCTAAGCTCCTTACCTCAACAAAACAGTCAGAAAAGGGGGGAGTAAAATAAATGGCGGCACACCCCTACATGTTTCCCTTTAAAATGGAAATGGTTTGTAATGGAGTTAAGTTTCCTAACTAATGGTCACTAGTGTTAGAATTGTCTGACTTTAAAACACACAGTAATTAAAGCCATCTTAGCACTAAGCAGCAGACGGGCACACAGCCTATAGACTCAAAAACACTAGCCACAAACAAAAGGGTTTCAGCATAGGTGACGGATGGCAAGAGGGCTGAAGTGGTGTTCGTCTCAGGCTTTTATGCTGGCTGGTTGATTGGGGTAAGAAGACCCAGGTGTGTCCCCAATCTCCTCGCCCCTCCTCCAATCTCAACTGCCACTCCCCAATTTTCAGGTACTGAAAACACTCAGAGGGAGAAAACAATGTGAGGCCAGGAAACACTCAATATGAGGCCAACTAGGGCCGTAACAGCAAGGCACCGTTCTCTTACTCTCACTCGCTCTTACTGTACATGTACACACACACACACACACACACACACACACACACACACACACACACACACACACACACACACACACACACACACACACAAACATTTGCAGTGCACAGTTTTCCTTCTTGGATTCCCTATACTGTGTGTTATGTGTCCCTGAGGTTAGGCTGCATGCCTCCAGGTCCTAGTTCTGCCCTATTTTCCACAAGACAAATGTGCACGCACTCATGCAGCCGCATGCACACACACACACGCACGCACGCACGCACACGCACACGCACACACACACACACACAAGTTTTGAATTGGCAGTTACATACACCATGAAATGATGGGAATCTTTTAAAGATAGCAGTGTGCATGCGTGAGAGGGGCTGCTGTGTGTGTGTGTGTGTGTGTGTGTGTGTGTGTGTGTGTTTGTGTGTGTGTGTGTGTGTGTGTGTGTGTGTGTGTGTTTGTGTGTCAGTGTGTGTGTGTGTGTGTGTCTGTGTGCGTGCGTGCGTGCGTGCGTGCGCGTGTGTGTGTGTGTGTGTGTGTGTGTGTGTGTGTGTGTGTGTGTGTGAAGAGGTCAGAGGTGAGTGAACAGGGGACAGGGATGGAAGCAGGACAACAACGAGGCAGTGTGATTAATGCAGCGTTTACACTGGGGGCGCTGTCATCCCCGCGCCGTTAATCTGTCCCTCTCCTGATTTGCCGGGGCCTAATGTGAAATGAGGCGCGCAGCCACCTCGTTTATCATCGGGGGCCGATGAAGAGGCTGGCTAGACAGTAGGAGTCGGCGGGACAGCGCAGGGGGGGGCTCACGCGCGTTGGGGATCAGTGCACGGGGACTGCTTAGAAAGTCAGGCCAAGATAATGTACAGCAGGGGTCTTCAATGTTTTCAGGCCAAGGACCCCTTAGTTGAGAGAGAGATGAAGCAGGAACCCCCACAACCTTTTCATAGATTCCATATAGTTTCATTGTTTGACAGCACAGGCATCAGTGTATTTTGGATTCATGTCAATTTGTGTTTTCAGATATTTAACCACTTGAGCTGTCATCATCTAATAAACTTGACCTTTTTTCTCTGTACTTAGTCTGCTCTTTTTCCCTTCTACACCAAACCTCTTTGCCAACGCCTCGCAGCTTTTAGATCTGCTATTTTTGGCTACAGTTCTCAGAATATGGATACTAGGGTTCAAGTTGTTAATATAAAAAGGATTGGAAGATTTGGAGGACCACCTGTAGTAACTCTGAAGAAATCAAAGTAAAATCAAAGAAATTCCATAAATTCCAAAATGTATGTTTAAGAAGTAGCGAAAATAGGCGATCTAAAAGCTCACAACGCGGTTCGAAGCGACGCGTTGTGTGCCCTTGTAGATCTGCTATTTTCACTAGTTTGGGTCCCGGGCAAATGTCTTAATTTCTCTTTTGGGTCTTGAGCTAAAACGTTTGGGAACCAGGATGAGGCCCACATATGTGTCTTTTTGAAGCAAATGTCTCTCCACAATTCTCTCAGAAAGCAGAATGTGTAATTTGGCCGGTTCTAATTTGTGCAGGGGTATGAAAATCATCAAAAGGAATACTAGATTTTAGAGGTCTCATATGGCATACCTCTACCCTGGATTGGACCATTAAATCAATATCTGTGAACATTAATAACTCTCCCGCTAAAGACAGAAGCAAGAAAGCTTCAAAATGTTTCCTTAATTTGTGGTATCAGCAGAAATGTACAAACCTGGACACGCTCGGCTGATAATGAATAATGAGGAGCCGAATTTCAGCTTTCACACTCAGATGTGCTTCATTTAATTGCGCTCACATCCAGTCAGAGCTGCCGTAGCCGTATTCACAGACGAGCCACCCGGGTGGGTCCTCCTCACAGGCACAGGACGCATTTGCCAGCTCTTATCTCTGACAAAATGTTCAGCAAATAAGTGTCCGCAAGACTAAGAAGAGGGATGTTTGTGCACTGATGTGCAACTGTAATCCCCGTGTATAATAATGTGACACGATGCATAGATTTGATACTAGATATTGTCTCTGTCGGGCAGACACTTCTTATCTCCATATTTTAACTATTATGTTTGTTTTATGGGGTAAATCATTTACCTACTTTGTCATATAGTGTCACACAAAAGGAACAGATCTACAAGCTCAAAACATTGAGCTTGATCTGATATTTTTGTATTTGAAAAGTAACCATTTCGGACATAATGAGGTTTCCACCAGTGACAACAAATTTTGATGTATCTTTAGTCATGGTCTTTTTTTGTTGAGTAAATGTTGTAGATTTAGTTGACTAAATCTCAAGTTAATCCAGTATATTAAAATGTATTTTGGTGGGCCGTGATGGCGTCATTATAGCACACTTTTATACTGTATGTGCTGTAAATACCCGATCTACAAGCTCACAACGTGTGTGCGAGGGATTGTCAGCTTCGGATCGTGACACCCACCCACACGCAGCCAAGCATAAAATCGCTTGTCTCACTTCTACTGGTTTGCAACTGACAAATGACATGAAATAGAACACAGCCAGTTAGATCAGTGGTTTTCAACCAGTGGTCCCCAGCTAAATGATGGAGAGTTGGTAACCAAATGGACCATTATCTTTAACTCTTGAGAACGTAAAAACCTTACGTTTCCATTTGGTTTCATTTTACACTCTCATTTTACGAGTTAAATTGTTGTTAAACATCTGCATTAATCAATTTACAAGAAGTCTACACACTTAGAGAATGTAGAAGAATTTTCATTTTGATCAAGGTTGGTCTGTTATCTCTCCTATCCCACATCAGTACACCATGGAATTGTGGACAGCATCTTATCCAACGATAACAAAATCCTCTACGTCTGAGAGGCAAAATCCTATCAAATGGTGGTCCGTGGCTCAAATGCCGAATAAATAATTGGTCTTGATGTGAAAAATGTTGAATGTTAGATGATCCTAGTTCATCCTGTTATACTACAGTACATACCGAAGGCCCTAGTTTATATAAGCCTTAGCTTTTAATATACCTCCTCTGGTCATTCACTTTTATTGCTGGTGAGGATATGTTTTATCCCTGCTTCTGGGCAGACAGATTTATTTTTATTTTATTGTGAAAATACAGATGTGGTATTTCAAAACTTCACGCCATTGGCAAGACAGTAGACTTTCAGGGGATTTGCAGAACATTGAGCTCGTAGATCAGCTATTTTTTTTTACCTTCTCTGACATCGAAGTTTAAATCTACCTATGAAGGTGGA
>NC_137815.1:49438819-49446319 GCF_963921795.1 Nannobrachium achirus
GATATAGCTTAACAGTTTACAGTCTAGGCATTTAGCAGACGCTCTTAATCCAGAGCGATTTACAATAGCAAGATAATACATCAATACAATAGGACACAGAGATACAATGGACAACAATATAGCTTGGTGAAATGAACTACTCAAAGGCACCGCTCACTTCACACTGGGTGTGATTTCTCCTTCATGTGTAGTTTTGGAGACAGATGCGTTTGCCTTCACAAAAGCAGGGCTGGATTTTTTTTTCTTTTCTGTTTCGTAAAGTCACCAGTGATAAGGTCAATTGAATGTATGCATTGACCTGAGCAAAACAATTTTCCCTTGTGGATAATGAAGACATCTAATCTAATGTCATGTGCATCGATTGTCACACAGGACCTGTCTGATTAGATAGGTATAATGTATGCATTCTTATGACACATATAAGCTGATTTCATTACATCCTCCTTCCATGGACTTGCAGTATATGTGTAATCATGTTGAGTGCACCACATTGCAACACAAAACACTTACTTTTGTACATTCACATTCATCCGATGAAGGTCAGCCTGACTGAAACGCCATGAATGTTTTAAACGCATGTATCCTGGGCTGGCGTCCCTGTTCTGGAGCCAACACATCTGATCTAGATATACTGTAGCTCAGGGGTGGCCAGTGGTGGAAAAAGTACTCACATTTATTAGTAAGTAGTAGTAAGTAAAAGTATCAATACTGCAACATAGAAATACTCTGTTACAAGTCCGGAATTCAAGCTTGGTGAGAGATTTGGTGTAGAGGGAAAGAAAGGAGCGGAGTGAGTATAGAGCCCCGGGGGACCCTGGTCAATCCGGGGTTGTTATAACAAATATTGACGTGAGCGTGAGTGTCACGACTCCCTCCTCCGCGATTCTTGTTACCCCTCCTGACCGCCAAACACAGCGGAATGGAATTCTGCCTGTCCACTTACAAGACTGTTGCAGCAATATTAATACACTCACTCATGGACAACACACACACACACACACACACACACACACACACACACACACACACACACACACACACACACACACACACGCAATCACAGACACAAATGGAATCATTAATACGGATGTTAGTCTGATTCAGAGGACGTTAAGCGCTCTTCGGCCGCTCTTGTTACAGCCACATATTTGATCAGAGAAGTGACACTAACATTTTCCTGGATTCCGGTGGCTATCACTGAGCTAATTACTGGAAACCTCTTAGCTCCCTGTCTATTTGAGCTTAGTATTTACGGCCTGCGGATTGGAAAGTCATGCCACTAAAACAATCCTGACGGGAGATCAATTCTGGTCTCCGACATGTGTAATCTGTTGTCCCCAATTATCAGAATATATGGGCTAATTCTCATCTGTGATTCTCTTGCCCTTCTTCATTATATGACTTGTAAAAGGGACCCTGATTTAAACGAGCCAAAAGCTTTGTTGTGGTTTTTATCCTTTTAGTTGACCTTTTACCTGTGAACTGTACTGTCCTGTACCTTTTCCTATGCAAACGTCTAATAAAATCTTCAATCATCCATCTATCCATCCATCCATCCATCCATCCATCCATATCTATCTATCTATCTACCGGTATCTATCTATCTATCTATTATCTATTATCTATTATCTATCTATCTATAGTATCTACTGTATGTGTGACAGTGTGAGAATTATGTGAGGGGACAGAGAGACAGAAAGTGTCTACAGTCTTTTTCCTCTGTCATCATCATACTCGAACATAAACCACTACAGCAGATCAGCTACATTGCAATGTGTGTAGACTACTACTTACTAGTACTAGTTAAAAATGTGTTAATTTTCACAGGTGATTCCCCCTTGTTCTAAATATGTCTCTCTCTCTCTTTTCTCTTCCATGTGCTGTGTCGCTGTCACCACAACAGGTAATCACCTTTATATTTCATTTTAGTCTCTTGAAACTGTCTTGTTTTAAGATGATTTTGTCAGGCAGCTTAGTTGGACAAAACAGTAGAGAGGGACTGGGAAGGGAATGACACCAACCCAGGTGCTGAGCCAGAGGATGTGAAATACCAGTAAGTGGTTGGTTCATGAGGACAGTGGACACCAGGCTTTCATAAAGCCTCCCTACAGATCATTTTACAGTACTCTCCAATTGTCCTTGTGGTCGTGGTACGAAATCATTAAGGCAGTGGTTTTCAACCAGTGGTCCTTGAGGGGGTTCCAGGTGGTCCCCAGCTAAATGCTGGTGAGTTAGTATTACCAAATGGACCCTATAGACCTTTAACTCTTGAGAGTTAAATTATTGTTAAACATCTGCATTACTTAAAGGGGTCATGACATCAAAAAAATAAAAATATATATTTTTTTCATGTTTCCTGACCTCAATTACACCCCCCAAAAATGAACATTCAACATTCAGTGGTTTATCTGTAATCTGTAGTTTTTGGAATAATTAGGCTCAGCAAAGTGGGTTCATTTGCCTCTGGACGTACGCATCATCATCCAGGGGAGGATTTGGTTGTAGGTGAGGGTGAACGCAACAACTGAACTTGTAAATGGTAAATGGTAAATGGTGCATTGGAACGATGTAAACACAGTGGAAAGTAACATCAAAGGTGATACACCCTCCCCTACAACCACATCCTCCCCTGGATGATGATATACGTCCAGAGGAGAATGAACTCACTTTTCTGAGTCGAATTATTCAAAAAACTACAGATTACAGAAAAAACACTGAATGTTGAATGTTAATTTTTTGGGGTGTAATTGAGGTCAGGAAACATGAAAAAAATATATATTTTTTGTATTTATTTTTTTATGTCATGACCCCTTTAGAAGTCTACACAGTTAGGGAATGCAGAAGAATTGTTATTTTGATCAGCGTTTGCCTGTTATCTCTCCTATGGCACCACATCAATACGGCATGGAATTGTGGACAAAATATTATCCAAAATATTCAAAGTTTTGGGTCTGAGACGCTCTCATCAAATGGTGGTCCGTGGCTCAAATGCTGAATAAATAATGGGCCTTGATATGAAAAAGGTTGAAACCCACTGCATTTAGGTGATAACACACTGTATGAAATTTTAGTGCTGTCCCGAATGAATTTTCCATATCTTAGAATAAATGTAGCAAGAGCAGCTCAGAGCAAGCCTCATCGGTTTCAAACGGTTTGACAGAGTCAATGGCGGCTGTCTAGGAGCTTATCCATGGTGTCGTAGGCTACAACAGAGTTCTGGCAGTGTCTTAAATTGTGTCCGTGTCATGGTGGTGCTATGACGATAGTCAACATAAGACCACTATAACACCGCTACTCTACCGACATGTTGCTAATGCTGTTAGCAAAGAAATTACAGAGGCAATTTACAGGTTGTATGTGTTAAAGAGAATGAATTACTATCTGCTGTAAATAATCCTATTGCTCTGGCATTCATTGCCTGCCGCGAGTCGTACAATGGTTTTGTTGCACAATGTTATGGGTAGACTCAATTCATTTATCTCACACAGTCGGACGAGTTACAATTACATTTCTACATTTTTCCGACTGCACAGTGTGACTTGTAGTGAATTTACGGAACATGAGGGCCAAAACTACTGTATAGGCTAAAGTTTAGCCTAAAGTGTTGAGGCACCTTGTTTTTGTTTTACTATTTGACTCGATCATATCGTTTCAAAGCACCATAACATTCATGTGTTTCATTGTGTGTGAAATCTGGCAGGCTGGCTACTGGGTGTGTATGGGGAGTGCATGTGAGTGCATGTCTGAGTGACATGCACCTCGATTTCTCTCTTTCTTTGTGCCAGTCCAGACTGCCCTTAAAGGACAACTTTGTTTATTTACAACAAGGGTTCATCTATCTAACTATTCATTTACGGAATGTCTGTCCGCCGTCTGTCTGCTTGCTGACATCACTGATACTAAAACAGTGTCGCTGCCATGGTAACAGCTGCATGCTCCTTCTTTCGTGTATCATCGTCCTTGATGATTGGTTGACATTTTATTTCACAAGATTTCTTGCTGAAACAATGCCGACATCACTGACTGACATCATGGAACACCATATATGGGCATAAACGGTGTGAAACAGTCTGCATGCTGACATCACTGATATTCACTGACCTTGGTAACAGCCGCAACAGCCTGAAACAATGCCCAAATAATGTCTGTGTCTGACATGATGAAACAAATGACCAAAGTTGGAGATGACATCACTGACTGACATCACTACAGTGCCCAAATTTGGAGATGACATCACATACTTGCATGGACACGGAACACCATATATGGGCATAAAGAAGAACCAGACAGAGACAGAGATAAGAGATCTCCATATAATGTATGGGCATGAAAGGGACAAAATGTTTTCATTTACAGCTTTCTGTCATTTTAGTTATTTGAATTATTTTGCTTTCAGTGGGTTGGGGCATGCGTACAAATGGCTAAATATGTATTTAGACACAATAAGCTCATTCCCAAGATGCACCACAATCTTTCATGGGCAGATGTGACTTATGGGGGCTAGTAGTGTTACTGTAAATAGAAAACGCCGGCTTATTGTGCCTAGAAAGACATATCTTGCCACTTGTACGCATGCCCCCAACCACTGAAATCAAAAGCTAAAATCGCTAAAACAATAGAAAGCAGTAAATGAAAACATTCTAACACTCATCTTTTCTTTTCTCCAATTACAATCTAAAATATGAACCCTTGTTGTAAAAAAAACCAAAGGTGTCCTTTAAGCTATAGGTTTGTTCAGTACACAGTTCAGTGTTTTTACGGCATGGCTGAAACCAGCACCGTCTTTAGAACAGGGCCTGTCTGTGTATGTCTGTCTCCTCAAAAGTAGACCAATCACAGCTCATGCTACATTCCTGATGTAATGATTGCTTATTGTTAATTTTTAGATGTTGTATATCCAGTGTTAAAATAACACAATTATTCTGTAGTCACACAAACATGTGTTAATTAGCATGCTAAAAATTTGGCTGGGCTTGTTGAGAGTAGTGACCTGTGCTGAGAACATGTTGTCACAGCTCATTCTACTTTCCTAATGTAATCTAATGATTGCTACAGTATAACGTTTGAACAAGTTTTAGATTTTGTATATCCAGTGTTAAAATAACATAATTATAATGGGGGAAAAAATTGCCCCCTAAATTGTCAATTAGCATGATGAAAAAATGATTTGGCTTGTTGAGAGTAGTGACCTGTGTTGAGGACATTTCATCAATGCAGCACATGCCAATTGCCAAACACAATTATACATCTTATCTGAAGGGTGTTTGCCTCTCAAACCACAATCTTTCTCAGTGGTGCTCACAAACACTTTGCTCAATGGCAATACTGACACAATTCCACAAGACCGCTAGTTTCTGATTCAAAGAGCCCTCAACGCCATTTCCCGCTCCCTTTTGGGTTTTTTTCACACAGATTGAAATGGTACAATGTCTCTATTTAATTCTTCTCTCAAGTATGAAAAAGTGTTTTTGGCAAGTTGAAAAGCAAATGCACCCTGTTGACCCGAGCTGAGGAGTGTTCTCCACTGAGAAAGAATTCTATTCTTGCCCACGCTCTGCAACCTTCACACCTTTTGCAAAAACACACTCGCACGCGCGCACACACACACACACACACGCACACGCACACGCACACGCACACGCACACACACACACACACACACACACGCACACGCACACACACACACACACAAGCACACCAAATCGTTCTCCAGCAGTCGTTGTTTTTGTGAGGGTGTTTTATACAGTATACTGTACTCACATACTGTACGACTTCTATATATATAAGTATATGCACATACCATACACACAGACACAAATAACAAATACACACATCGTATACACACTCTCACTAATACATGCACACACCCCGAGACAAGAGATAAGTTTCTTTTCAACAGTGTTTTTTTGTCAGTGAATTTTAATTAAATACTTCAGTACTATCTCCCACGCACACACACGCACGCACACACACACACACACACACACACACACACACACACACACACACACACACACACACACACACACACACACACACACACACACACACACACGCAAGCACAAGCATACCAAGTCGCTCTAAGGCGGTCATTGTTGTTTTTGCGAGGGTGTTTTAATTGAAAAGAATACATTTCTATTTCAGTCCCTCATTATCTCTCCCTCACAGCTTTTAAGAGCTCTCCTCTCTCACGGCTCCTACTGTATCCTCACTGGACGCCAACATTTATGTGAGCCACTGCGCGCGCCACAGCTACAAAATTAGCCCTTAATAACAGCTAAGTGCCTTTGTCAGCCTGAGTGATACTTCACCGTGGCTGTGCCTGCACCGAGGAGAAAGCCCCCGCCATCGCCTCCCCCCCTCCGCGCTTCTCCCTTGGCGCGCTCCGCAGAGTACTTTAAGTGGTAGATAATGTGCAGGGGAGTCCACTCCGGACCGTCCGTGGGGAGGGTGGGGGGTGGTGGAGGTCAGCACGGGAGGAGCCCTCCATCAGTCTTCCCCTGTCAAGTTTATGCACACTTTAAAACATTAACGGGGACACTCCCCCGCCCTGACATTTAAAACCCAATCATAGTGTTTCTTAGGGCCAACTACTTTGTTGCTCAGTAGTTTTCCTTTCTGTTTAAAGGGACTACACCATGAATTTTCATTTTTCCAATTTCTATGTTATTTTTTTGTTTTTGTTTTTTTCACCAGCACGTTCTATCCTCACAAAGTCCTATTTCTGACCATTGTGTCTTTCTCAGTTTATGGGCATATCTATGTAAGCAGGTCTCAGAACGGGCTGTCTGATTTTAGGGGCAGGCCTGCTGAGCAGGAGGTGGGGAGGAGTGTTGGGCCAAAACTGGCTCAATAGCGCAGTCCTCCCACTCAGGACAAGGTGGTACTGCAGCTGAAAATGCTCTGAAAGCCTGACTGGGGCTCTGTATTCAGGAGTGGTAATTTAGCCTCAAACCTTTTGAAAAACGTTTTTGGGACACAAACAATGTTATATAAATTATTTTTAAATGCATGGTGTAGAACATTTAAAATGTTGCCTGATGTCAAACCCAGACTGCCACTGTATTTCATAAAAAATGTATGCATATAGCACTACTGTAGAGGACTGTTAAGGTTAGTTAACACTTAAACCCTTCTTTGACTGGTGTCACAGCTTGTTATTTTCACAGCATCCCAGAAAAGGACTGTCAGGGTTTAAGTGTAATGCTTACAAACCTGGAGAAGGTTAGTTCCTCGATTCTAGACAATTTATGTTAATGTTTTCTCTAGTTCACTTTTACATGTGGCAAAAATCAAGTAGCCCAGAATTTCAAAACAAAGGGCATGTTCATAATACAGTGTAATAGTATTAAATGTCTTTGATCTGAATGTTGGTGGGAAATCAATTATCTCCCTCTATTGGCACAATCACATTAATACCATAAACCGAACAGCTCCAGAACACTGTATGGTATTCCCAAATCATTATCCTACTAAAACCCATTCCTAAACGTAACCATA
>NC_137815.1:49451319-49506319 GCF_963921795.1 Nannobrachium achirus
TTCTTTTTAAATATAAGAGAGAGAGAGAGAAAACAGTGGGAAACAGACTCAGAGGCTCGGGGGTCTCTGCGTCCCGTCTCCATCAGGCCCTGGCCTCAGCTGTCATCAGAGAGCGGCCAGTCGAGCATGGCGCGCACTGGTCGCTCCGACACAGATGTTGACTAAGCTCATTAAGTAAATGGGCCTGTAATTGATTTCAGTCAATACTCTATCCTCAGCCCGGGTGTGCGGCTAACGATCGGGAGCAGGCTCCGGGGGAGGGGACGGAGAGGGGGAACCGCTTGAACAAACACTGTGTGTGTGTGTGTGTGTGTGTGTGTGTGTGTGTGTGTGTGTGTGTGTGCACGTGTGTGCACGTGTGCGTATGTGTGTTTGTGCACGCACATATGTGCCCCGCCTCATACCGCGGGGATTAGGCCAACTTTAATTGAGCTGCTCAGGCAGGTAAAGTGGATTCTATGAATAGGATTTGCTTCCAAATAAGATTGACAGTCTCTCAGCCCTCCGTATTTCCGTGGCTGCCCCTTTGTCATGTTCCTGCTGTCTGCATCTGTCTCTCTGTGTTGTTATTATTGGTGTGGTTGCCATAGGCAACACACTATTGTTCTGGGTCCGAGAACTTAAAGGGTTACTGTCACTTTAAGAATCATCTTAAAAAACAAGTTAATATTTTTATGATGTCATTGTGGGAATGCGCAATTATAAGCCAATCAAATTAATTGTCTGTATAGCCTGACTGTATGACTACTTACTACTTCGCGAAAAAAAACGTACAAATTTGAAACTTGGAGATACAAGGTTTCTGGCCCACAGTGACGATAAATGGAAATTCATTTCCCAGTAGATTCCTTGCGACAAGCGTCAGTGCAACCACACTTGCACCTTTCTATTTCTATTCTATTCTATTCTATTCTATTCTATTCTATTCTAGCCCTGCTCCACGGGGTCTGGTGGGGCTGTTTGGAGCAGTAGGCCATGGCTAATTAAGTAACATTATCAGCAGGGCTAATTGTCCATGACGCTGTCAGGGCCTCAGTAAACATCCTCTGGCAACACTTACCTACTCACTTCCTGGGTAACATACATCCCTGTCTGCTGCCCCGGCCAGGAGAGAGGAAGGAGACGGTTGGGGGGAAAAAGCTGTGGTCACATTGTGGCTTCGACCGCTGTCCACCAATGCACTGATCCACTTAGGTCCTGGCTGGATGGCATATTCTCTCAAGATTACTTTTTGTTTAGGCACTATTTGCATTTCTCAGATTCAGTGCAGTGAAGAATGACAGGAGAGAAGGGCTAGAGAGGGAAAGGATGTCAGACTCAACCTCACGGCAATGTACCGTTGTTTTGGGTTGAGATTGGCACATTTCCTGTGGCATTCTGCCCAGATCATGCATGTCACACATGTCTTCTTCTTCTTTTTTAGATTTTTACTCCCCAAAAAATTGAGTGCATTTGAAACTACAATGCAGTGCACATCATGGGGTGATCACTGCTTGCCTCCTGTGAATTGTTTTATTTTTATTTTTGTTTTTATTTTTATTTCGTTCCTGAGTGAGGTCAGCAGACAAAGTGACATGAGTGAGATGAAAAAACCTGTGTGAAATGTGCCAATCTCAACCCAAAACACCAGTATTTACTGTTCTTTTCCCGCAAATGTCCTGCAAATACATCTTTTCAACAGGTTTCTTTCCCTGTTTTGCCTTTTATGGAGAATGGAGTGTATTTTTGCAGAAACCCGCAAATGGCAAGTAATCACTCCATTCCCGTTCAGCAGAATCCACCTTCATAGGTAGGTATAGATTTAAACTTCGAAGTTAGAGAAGGTCTAAAGTCAGAGAAGATAAAAATCGCAAAAATAGCTGATCTACTGTCTTTCCAATGGCAGGAGGCGTGACGTTTTGAAATGGCACATCAGTATCTGTGTCTGTGCTGTGCCAGAGGCCCCTGGATGGCTTAAGGCCCTTTCCAAGTGGACAGAAACATTCTAAAATAAAATAATAACAACACCCACTAACATCTGCCTTATGCATTTAGTGGGAAAGGTCAGAATCAGCATTCATTCCCAGGACAAATGACTCTGCAGTATTCATAGTTTTATTTTTGTTTTTTGTTTTCAGTTCCTATCGGCAGTGATAGAAATAGCCTACAACAGCTGGGTAGACACACACATTTTGTATCTTTTTTTTCTGCGCAGTGCTGTATGACCTACTCGCTATGACCTTCCTGCTACTTTTATAAAACTTTATAGCAATCAATGTGTCATCAGTTAAGTGAAAGTTAGCTATTTTCTTTTGTCTCTGAGTTATACAGGACCTGTGATTATTGGACAGACTACCAATGAATAAAATCCTGGATCCTGCACATTAAGGGACTTACCATTATGTTATTGGCCAGTCCTAATGGGAAAGCTCTATCTACAGCCTCTGTCCACAGAATTTAGTATTAAAGAGCAAAGTCAAGTCAAACTGTATTTATATAGCACATTTCATACACCAGGAAACTCAGCATGCTTGGCAGGAAACACAAATACCTAAAGAATTCTGAGTGAGCTGCTGCAGTCTTCAGAAGACTTTCTCATCTATTTGTAAGGAAGGCATGAGAGTGAGACAAATCCTCTAACCAAGACTGAACGCAGTGTCTATATGAGCTGGATCCTAAAAAGTCTGTCTTTACTTTGTTGTCCTCAGCAGGCACACATAGACATCAAAGGGGGCTTCAGCCCCTTCCCTTTTATCCGTCTGTAAAAAAAGTGCCCTCTAAAGACCATGAATGCAGTTTTTACTATGGTGAAGGAAATGCAAACGCCCCCTTTCCATGCCATACCCGAAGGCAACGTTCAAGAGAATTGCCTTGTCCAAACTCTCCTGAACTTGAATGCAGCATCTTATGCTGAAAGAATTGCCCTCTCTGTGTAGAAATACATGCCGTACGCCACATATCCGTCACTTGATTATGCTTAGTTTAGTCGCGCTGCGACGCGTTGTGAGCTTGGAGGTCTGCTATTTTCGATATTTTCAACAAAAGGCCCTTTTAGAAATGTCAGCCCCTGCCTCTCCAACAGTCTCTGCACGTCCCTGGTCCTCAGAGACTACACCATGAAATCCTTAGAGTTAATTTCAGTGTGCAAATGTACTGTAACCAAATGGACCCGTAAGAGTCCATTTGGTTCCATTTTGGACACACTCAGGGTTTCAAATGGATAAATGAAGACTGAGGATTTTACTGTGTATACTGTACATACTACTGTATGTCCTTCTGCTATAATTATGTACAGTAATAGTTTGGACTGTCCCATCTGCTCTGTAAGCAAGATGTTCAGTAAGGGTTCTCAAACTTTGTCATGTCAAGGATCCCCAAATTCATATTATATTTAGCCGCTGTACAAGCTCATTATGCGTCGCATCGTGACTTATTGTGAGCTTGTAGAGCTGCTATTTTCAAATAGCTAATGTATATATGGTTAAAATGGTTAAACTACACTAAAAAGGGGGACCCCCTGCATGCAACCCCCTCAAGGACGCCTGGGGGGGGGGGTCCCCAATCCCCATACCCCACTTTGAGAAACACTGCTGGAAGGACACCAGGAATTGCTGCACCACTGTGCGATGACGATGGGTGGGCTAAGTGTCACAGTAACCCCCCACACATCCCCCCCTTCCCTTCTCGATACATTACATGGTTCCTGGGGGACATTTGCGCAGGGCCCTGGCAGTAAATACGCTTCATTACAAGTGCTTTTATTTTCAGGCGGGCGCAGACGCATCCAAATCAATTCCCGCTTGCCCTTTGATCCGCCACGCCACAGCTTTTATGCTGCTCGAGTGCGGCACGCTTTATAGAGCCGCTGGCTCGTGGCCCTTGAGGAATGAGGATGGCTGTGTTACCAAGATGACAGTACACTGCTGCCTCTCGCCGCCATCGGAAATGCAGCAAAACGTGTGCTTGGAATAACAGAGCGATCCATTACGAGTCCTCCGTCCCTCGCAATCTCTCCCTCGCGCCATTAAGTGGGACGAGCAAAGGCGCGACAATGGGAAGAAATAACTATTGAGAGGCACCCCCTGGCAGACATTTGTCACGAATGTAACACACCGTGAACGCCTTAGAACGTAACACAACGGAACAAACTCCAACCCAAAACAAAGGCATGATTGTCTTGCCGGCGATGGGAAAGGAGTCAATATAGGGCTGTCACGATTATGACATTTTACATGACGATTAATTGTCACTCAAGTAATTGCGATTAACAATTTAATTGTGTTTTTTGTTGTTGACAATTGCATTTCTATTTGGCCTTTAGGCTTTTAAGTTGCACACCTAACCTAAATATACAAAGAAATTACTGACATATTTGACAACTTTATACTTAAAAAGAACATTCATGCGATGCGTTGTGAGCTTGTAGATCTGCTATTTCCACTATTTTTGACTTTAAAAAAAAATATATGAACATTTTTCAACATGGAAACGATTATGATGATTATGAAAAATAATCGCGATTAGGCCTATGTCAAATAATTGCGATTAGACGATTATGTAATAATTGTGACAGCCCTAGAGTCAATCACTTATTCTTTTTTCCTGCATACTGTATACACACACATTATGGTGAGAAAAGGTTATTGCAGTCAAGTCAACTTATTGTTCTCATTTAACTTAAGTGAAAGATCCTCCAATGCCAGCGCTTTGGCTGCTGGAGTACACACTTTATAGAGCCTGCTGGCTCATGGCCCTTGAGGAATAAAGATCACTGTATTAGGAAGATGACAGTAGCCTACTGTATATTGCCGCTTCGTGCCTCCTTCGGAAATACAGCATGTGTGCTTGGAATAGAACAGGAACGCCGCACACCCCATGTAAAATACTGCGAGAGCGTCTTCATTAATTCATCTGTTGCTCTTCCTTGACTTTTCCATAGGGACTGAAGTGTACATCTGCACTATTCGTTTGCAATTTGATCCCTGCTGCATGCACACATCGTACCAAGACAATACATAGAGATAAAGGTTTGGGGCGTAAATTTCATTTGTTTTATATACTGTAATTGCCAGACTACAAGCTGCAGCTTTTTTCCCATGTTTTGAACCCTGCGGCTTATACAACGGTGCAGCTTATATAGAGATTTTACAGCTAACGGCCATTTAGTTAGTTTTACAATGGTCTTTAACTCATTTAGTGCCCCTGAAATTAACGGATTATAAAGTCCACGATGCCACCTTCAGGCTGGCATCACTACCGTTATCTTATTTTGAAGGCCAGAAGTCCACAGCGCAATCACTTCCGGTCTGACGTCATCGGGTCCTGCGCCGGAACCGATTGTCCACGTGGAGTTGTGTAATGGCGGACCGGGAGCTTTTATCCATGTGTAACATAAGCGAGCATCTGCCTCCATCCTAGCTTCTAAAGTGTAGTTTTGAGATAATGGACATTAAAGATGAGATCCCCCGTCCACCTCAATGTTATGGATGGGACTATTTTGTGCTCGTGGAGCCGTGATGATGCGAAATCAGCGACGGATTTCGTCTCCGGACCTCCGGCCATTGTTCTCGGTAATGTATCCGCCGTTACAGTAATATATTACTTTTCACGAGTATACTCGGGATTGGCACCATGTGATACTCGAGTATTTTTCACGAGTCTTCTCGGGATTGGCACTATATGAGTTAACTAGAAAAGAAAATTTCTAAGAAATTTTAAGTGTGCCTGCAGCTCGCTAAGTCTGTGCAACCTTGTGTAGCGGTTGGTGTTAGTGTTTCGTTTTGAGAGGGTCGTTCCCCCTGAAAAACACGTTTTGGCATGAAACGGTTACGTTTTGCGCGTTTGTGGTGCCCCCTATGGGTCGAAGTGGAAATGCTCAGTATATGTTCAGTATAGCGCCCCCCACTTGTGGTTAAAATTTGGTGTTGACTGGATGTTTCGTTTGTGATTTATGGCTACTTCTTACAAAACGGGCTCCTCCCGCTAACTTTGGAACCCTGTTACGGAAGAACGGTATGGACTATCAAAATATCGTTTAAATATGTTTATCGCATGAGTCCATAGATCGTGTGTATCGATTTTTGTGACATTTGGAGAAAATATGTAGGAAAAGGAGCAAAAAGTGTGTTTTGAAGAAAATTCAAAATGGCGGAAAATCTCTCCTGACGCAAATGGGCGTGGCCTATATGAGGAGATGCGTCATGACCCAAGGAATCCAGGGAAAAGGAATTTTAATTTTCCGACCTACGGTTCAAGAGTTACAGGCCGAAAGGTAAAGTGGGCTGTTATAGCGCCACCATGAGGCCAACTGACGAAATTATTTTTTATTTAATCCTTGATATCATTATAAATCTCCTCTCCAAGTTTTGAAACTGTAGCCCCTATGGTTTGCGAGAAAAAAAATATTGAATGTGAGTTTTTGCGATTCCCATTATAAGTCAATGGGTAAAATTAATTCACTAATAAATTAATATCAATTAAACGATACAACTTTTCTCTTAGAAAAGTAATAGCACACCATTCCCGGCCGAGCCGCACGTTTTGATGTATATATTGCGGCGGTGGCATAAATCGTGCGGCAGTTATTACGGCTCCAAATTTGCAAGAACGTTACTTAATTACTTAAGTATGGCGGACGGAGTACAATAAGTGTTTTGCCATTGCATGGCAGGCACACTTAACAAGGATTTATATATACCGGTAGATTTCTACAGCTAACGGCCACCAGGGGCGCTCTAGCGGGAAGCAGGAAGGACACCTGTGGCTTATAGTCAGGTGCTGCTTATTTATGTAAACATTCGTTTTTTGTTCTAAATTTAGCAGGTGCGGCTTATATAGTCCAGCAATTACGGTATATAGCTCTTTTAGCACCATTGAAATCACCAAATCACCAATCAGGGATCAATTAGGTTATTTAAGCCCCTCTCCATCCATATTTATTTATGTTCTGTGTCTGTTCCTGCATAGATGAATATGAACAGCCACAGTATGGCTACAGTAATGCTTGTGCAAGACTTGTTTAAAGCATGTGAAACTAGGCATTTGGGGACAGTAAAATATGTATTTGGGACGAACAGAAATCCTCCCCGGGACGCAGTTGGGACAAAGATGATTTTTTATTTTATGTTTTCCACCTGGAAAATGTCAACTGAGTCGACTGTCAGCACATATCACTGTCACTGGCAAACGGTGCATTGGCATCTTGTCTGTGTAAAACCAGCAAATGCCAATTCGTGAAAGTTGGCATGGTAGAAAAGAAAAATTCACCGACATTGTTCTTGTAGTGAAGTAGTTTTGTTCTTATTGATGAAGATGATAAAGACCACTATGTAGAGACAAGCTTACTGTAAACTAGCCACTTGCCTTGTGTTGCCTAGTTAGAGAGAGACGTTAATTGATCCCGCAGGGCAGGGACGTGCAGAGAATGTTAGAGAGGCAGGGGCTGAAATTTCTAAAGGGGTATTTTGGTGGAAATATTGAAAATAGTTTGGAGGTTGGCTAATTGTCAGTGCGTGATACCACACTGAACTAAGCATAATCAAGTCAATACTGGAGATGTGGCGTATGTACAGCATGAATTTCTACAAAAAGAGGGCAATATTCTTTCAACATAAGATGCTGCATTCAAGTTCAGGAGAGTCTGGGCAAGGCTCTTGAATGCTGCCTAGTATGGCATGGAAAGAGGGCATTTAGCATTTCTTTCACCATAGTGAAAACTGCATTCATGGTCTGGAGAGGGCACTTCACAGACGGGTAAAAGGGCAGGGGCTCAAAAAAATAAAGAATGGCTTCGCATCGCATTGAGTCCCGTTTAACCCCACCACCAAATAATAGGCTAATAAACGTGGAAAGGACATAACGTAAGCCTTTTCTACTGAACATTGCTCACCTTTACCGAGGTAAAAAAAAGATGATTCAGACAAAAGCGCACCAAATTCCAAGGATAACAAAGTACTTATGTTTGGTGTAATTGCGTGCTTGAGTTGTGCTGTCCACTTTATTGTGACAGGAACACCTGTCGCTGCAACTTCTCTCATCCATGGCAACAGAATACAAAACTCATTGTAAGCTTGTCCTTGTCTAGTTTGCATTCTTCAGCGCACCTCGCTACACGGACGCATTGATTTTTGACACGAATGTTGCGTTAGCTCTATATGAATATTTTAACGATGTTCCCCAACTAATGTTGCCTCACAATTAACCTTAGTTTGGAAATGCGGGACATCTTTTAGCTCA
This sequence comes from Nannobrachium achirus, assembly GCF_963921795.1. Classification (NCBI taxonomy): domain Eukaryota; kingdom Metazoa; phylum Chordata; class Actinopteri; order Myctophiformes; family Myctophidae; genus Nannobrachium; species Nannobrachium achirus. Next base: position 49,459,534 of record NC_137815.1, read on the forward strand.
TGCAAGTTTTGCAAACCTTCCATTTATAGGACTGTCTCACAAAATGTGTGATGGGTGGTCACCCTAGCTGATTAAACCTGTGGTCTTTGACCAAAATAATAAAAATTGCAAATTGCTTTTGGTTTTTGCTTCTCTCACAATATTATATAGTATCCACGATTTTCCTACGCCCCATAGTGCATTGCGCAGACGTTTGCACCGATCTTCCGCCGCCGATTTACAAGCTCACAACGGGTTGCATCTGCGACGCGACGTGAGCTTGTATGTCTGCTGTTAAACCCGGAAGTTTGGTCCTGATAGTCTCCAGTAAACCCCCGGGGAAAATTGTGGATATAGTTCTTTTCTCTGGCACATCATCACACAATAAAATACAAATAATAATAATTTTCACCCCTATCATGTCTTCTCTTTATCAATGGGAAACCTTTCCACCTCAGCCAAGCGTAAAGAAACATATTGAGCATTTTTTCAAGTTTTTGGCTTTTGAAACGCAGATAAAAACAAGTGGTTGGACCTGGATATGGAAAGAGAGAGAGAGAGAGAGAGAGAGAGAGAGAGATAGAGAGAGAGAGAGAGAGAGAGAGAGAGAGAGAGACAGACAGACAGACAGACAGAGAGACAGACAGACTAATATATGACGTGTAAGGAGACACTGCGGAAGACATTTGTGCTCCAATTTAATCCTGACTGTCAGGTACAGTGTAGGACAGTCTGATGTCCCGTGGGTGTGTCTTTGTCCGTGTCAGTCAGTGAGTGTGCCAACAGCAGAAGGGCCCCGCAGGGCTGTGTCAGTGGCCCCCGGACGGGTGGGGGGGCGTCAGAGGGCCTGAGGTGGACGGACCCCCCTCAGTGCCCAGACCCCGAACACCTCATCCTTAATCTGCCTGACAATTCTCATCAAACTCACCTCTACTGCCACCTCTCTGTGTTATCCACACACGCATGCACGCACACACACACTCACAACCAGCCATCATCATCCCCTAATCCACACATGTGCACGCACGCACGCACGCACGCACACACGCACGCACGCACGCACGCACGCACGCACGCACGCACGCACGCACACACACACACACACACACACACACACACACACACACACACACACACACACACACACCATAGATGGAACACACAGGCAGGCCCATGGCACCTGACAGCTCTTTCGCCCAGTCTGACGTTGACAAGACTGGGCTGCTGCCGTTGGTAGGAATTATAAAGCTCAAATGTTCTTGTCACTTACCCAGACCCACCAGGTGTCTCTGTAAAGGGAATTGGCGGAGAAAGAGAGTGATAGAATAGGGAAAGGGAGAGAGAGAGGGAGAGAGAGAGGGAGGGAGGGAGGTTAGCCCTTGACCAACTGACTGACTGACTCCTTTGTTCCATAAAACTGCATTCTTTTGAATATGTCTTTTTTGCCCTTGAATAATAATTCAAAGTAGTTGAAAATATGCATACAAAGTGTTGACAATAAACAACAACAAACTGCTGCTTCTATGTTTTTGTTAGGATTCAAATGGTTGCAGCTGTTCTATGGTAATGCTCTTTGTGTGTATGTGTGTGCAGGCATAATGTTTGCATAATGTGTGTGTTTGTCAGTGTGTATGTGGGTGTCTCGGTTCTTATAGCTCTGAGGCAGAAAATAGATTTAGACAACCAAGGTGGGTGTGTGAGACAGATATAGGCTCCAGTGAAAAGCACAGGTAGATAAAGCATAGGAAAATAAAGCTGTGGACATCATTGGATCCTAACCATGAACAAAACAATAGCTTTAAATCCTAATGTGTTTTTTTGTTGTTGTAGTGTAGTCTGATTGAGTGGAATGCGGAACATGCACAGGAAAGTTCCGAGGATTACTTTTACTCTGGTTTAAAAACTAACCCTTTAGGCTAATTTGTTACGCTTTCAGACTCTTCCTGGTATAGTTGTATCCCCGCTAGAAGCGAGGCGCTCAGTCAGTGGGTATATTGATCGGTCCATTCATGAATGTGGCCCCAAACAACATATCTCGATAACTAATGGCTTGATTGACATGGACATTCGTAAACGCCAGAGGATGAATCATACTGATTTTGTTGACCTAATGGTCTTTCCTCATGCACCGAGGGCAGAATTTCCACTTGAACACACGGTATCTCAAAATATAACAGGCAGATTGCCATGAAAATGAATGTGCTCAGCAAGGATGCACCCCAGATTTGGATGACCCCATGGCCTCCCTTTTCTATAGTACCATACGTATCCGCATGGTAGACTTCCCTTTTGCATCCAAGTTATCTCAAAATGTAATGGACTGATTACCATGAAACGTGTGGACTTGATGCCTTCATGCTTCCTGGAAGATGAACCCTAACTATTTGTGTGAGCACATACAGTACCAAAATATAAACTTTACACACAAGATATATCATCTATCTATAAATGCGAGAAGTCTCTGCGTGTGTGTCTGTCTGTCTGTCTGTGTGTGTGTCTGTAATCCGCGTATCTCGAGAACCGTTCGTCCCACCGGCTTCAGATTCGGCACGCGCGTTCCCCGCCGCGGCACGGAGTGCAGTGCCGGGTCTCGACCCGACCCGACGCGCGGTTTTCCCGAACCGGCGCGAAACGTTCTGAATCTCCTTATGCAGGGTTGATTGTTGACATCAGGCTGTTCCGGAGGAAATCGGCGAAAGCTCTGACTCATTGTGACATCACTTCATAAAAGGCTCTGACATCACGTACGCCACATGAGTCAACAAAAAATCTCTGTGAGTGTGTATGTATGTATGTAATCCGCGTATCTCGAGAACCGTTCGTCCCACGGGCACGCGCGTTCTCCATATATGGGCATAAAATGAATGCCCCCATATATGGGCATAAAATGGATTGCAGACAGACAGATACAGATATCTCCATATATGGACATAAATGGACAGAGGCAAACAGATGGTCAAAGATCTCCATATATGGGCATAAAATGGACGCAGACAGACAGATACAGATATCTCCATATATGGGCATAAATGGACACAGGCAAACAGATGTTCAAAACGGGTCCTATGACAACAGGTATAATGAGGTTTGCATTAAAGGGGGAACCGGCACTGTGTCTGCAACACAGTTGGAGGCACAGACAGATACTCCATATATGGGCATAAAATGGACGCAGATAGACAGATATCTCCATATATGGGCATAAAATGGACCCAGAACTATAACTGCAGTGATCTCCATATATGGACATAAAATGGACGCAGACAGACAGATACAGATATCTCCATATATGGGCATAAATGGACACAGGCAGACAGATGGTCAAAACGGGTCCTATGAAAACAGGTATAATGGGGTTTGCATTAAAGGGCGGGGCATTCATTCCCTATTTACATTGTTCCGAGTTGGCCAGGTCGCCGACTAGACGCTTCTAGTATGAATAATACTGATTCATTTCACCACGTGTTAACCCCTGGTTACCCCATGGCTTTTCATCTTGCACCACCCTTCGGACAATTTCCATTTGTTTGTAATGAGCAACATGGCTTCTACAGCTATATTTTCCTCCATGCCTTACCCCTTATCCCTAAACGTCTTCTTTTTACTATTTTGAACAACATTTTAATATACTTAAAATAGCTAATCTAGACACATCATGTTGTGAGCTTGTAGACCAGCTTTATTTTCCAAAATAGTAAAAAAGGAAAATAAGTTTAGGGATAAAGTGTAAGGCATGGACAAAAATAGGGCCCCTAGTCTCTTAGTCTTGTTATACTGTCACTGTCTGCACTCAACATATCTCTGCTAATATTGAACACCTTTTTTTGTTATCCGTCATAGCTGGCTTTCTCGAGTGTCCATATAATTGAAGAATAGATGCTGAGGTGAAGCGTCTTTCCACTTTGTAAAAGAGGTGCATGAACCTCCCTGTTGGAGTGTGTCCAGTCACTGTGCTGGTGAATGCAGTGGCGGTTGTCTCCCTGTGACCCAGGGAGGAGATCCCCGCTGAAGGAGACACGCTTGGCTAAGAGAAGAGCACACGCCTCCATTATGTTTCCGTCAGGCCACATTGGCTGGGGTCAGAGTCAGGGAGCTGCACTCCCTGACTCTCTCTCTCTCTCTCTCTCTCTCTCTCTCTCTCTCTCTCTCTCTCTCTCTCTCTCTCTCTCTCTCTCCTAGGGATGGGACGATAAGCGATAGTATCGTATATCGTGATAACTTACTCACTCTCAAACAAATGTCTTTGCTAACTTACTCACTCTCAAACAAATGTCTTTGCCAAAAAATAGCCGATCTACAAGCTCACAACGTGTTGCAACGCGACACGTTGTGAGTTTGTACATCTGCTATTTTTCATGGCAAATGTTCCGCCCAAGGTTCATGGATTTTGGTTATTGCGATAATATCATAAATCGCGATTTCATTTGTCACAATAATCGTGATATGACATTTTCATATCGTCCCATCCCTACTCTCTCCACGCACGCACGCACGCACGCACGCACGCACGCACGCACGCACGCACGCACGCACGCAATCACGCACGCACACACACACACACACACACACACACACACACACACACACACACACACACACACACACACACACACACACACACACACACACACACACACACACACACACACACGAAGCCGAAGGCACGCATGCATACACATGTGCAGAGATATACAGCCTCACCTCTTCCCTATACCGGTAGACCCAACTTTAATTAATTTCCTGCCCAGTGTTTCTGGAGCAGAGATGACAAGATACCAGTACCATGAATACATGCATACTCAGCATGCTCACACAGCAAGCACACAGGATTACAGCAACACGCACACGCACACGTGCACATACAGACACACACACACACACACACACACACACACACACACACACACACACACACACACACACACACACACACACACACACACACACACACAGCACAAATATGCATCCTCTAACATCTTTTCCTCAAGAAGATGTTTTTGTCTCCTGACTTCGCATATTCCATCTCATACTCGAAATGGATTCAATGTCCAATAGAAAATTGTGTGTGCTTGTGTGTTTGTGTGCTTGCGTGTGTGAGTGTTTGTTATACAAGGGGCTGGTGTTGTGCATGAGTCAGAATGTCAATGCTTGTCCGTGTCTGCTGAAAGACAGAAAGTGACAAGCTTAAGACAGCACGAGACATGCTAAAAGCCAAAACATGCTTTGAAGGCATTGGAAGAAGATGGAGAAAGTGTTTGTATCAGCAACCTCTCGCCGCAAACAGGCTCCATGCCAAGGTCAACTCGGATCTCTCGGTGTGTGTGTGTGTGTGTGTCTGTGTTCATGTGTTTGTGTTTGTGTGTGTATCCGACATGACAATAAGTCAAGTGATACCTCGTCAAAGTGGGGAACCAGGTGAGAAAACAAACAGAGTGGTGCCTTTGAAAATGACCAAAAAGCCTTCGCTTATTTGTCCAGATCCTGTACATTTTCCATTATGTCAAAGCGCTATGACATCTGAGCACATACTGTATCCCTTTCAAGGCCGAGCAAACACTCTCTGCACCTTGACCAAAAAAAATCCCTCTTTCTTCTAGGACTCTTCTAGTCAGTTCAGTACATTTGTCTTTCTGTGTTTAGGCACATTGAATGGCAGATGATGTAGCCATTAATATTTAACTTTTTACATTTCAAATCTTTGCCGAAGACCAAGAGTAATCACTTGGAAATCTTGCTAGTTTTCTTCTTTTTTTTTACACCTCAGGGAGGCAAGGGACAGAGTGTGACAGTCTGGTTGTCTAGGAAACAAAGCCACGTTGAGAGATATGTTTATTCTACCCAACACATTTGTATCATATTAATGTTAAGATTCTTCCATTCCCATTTGTTACTTTGTGCCACAATGCTGGGGAAGGCGGGAGAGCCAAGAGCAATAACCAGACAAACTCTACAAGGTCTTCTGTACTGTGTTTAAAAACACCTACAGCTTTGAATTGAGTATGAACTATACTTAGACTCATAAATCCATAAAAAAAACCTGTCCAGCGGGGGAGGAGAGGCCATTGGGAATGGTGTGTAGCCCTATCCCAGAAAGTATCTCTAGGAGAGGGAGGTGCTGTATGGGAGGCTCCCTGCTGTGTACTCCCCATGGTACTTACAGCTCGCTAAACTGCAGCACTTTACAGGCCTAATGGCAGCACGTGAGGTGCTATATTTACATGAATTTCCGTGATTTAATTTAATTCAACCTTTATTTAACCAGTGGAGCAGCACACTGGACCCTGGCTAAGAACACTCGTTGAAGAACACAAAACAACGTGCACATTAATAATTCAACGCGATGAAAGCCGTACTAAGTGAATAAAGCGCGGGGAAAGAGGAGATGCCAGCACCCTAACGAGCTAAAGCCTGTAAACATGTGCGTGCCGTGGCTAATAGCTAAGCAATTGGGCTCTGCTCTGTGTACATTATTGAGACAGTCCAGTGAGTGTTGGGAAGCCTACCAGAATGACTTCACCACATTCATTCATTAATATTATTATTGCACCACATGAGTTATTTTAGAAAGAGGTCCTCATCGTCATATTGTAACAATGCCTGGTTGCTGTGAGGATGCAGCGGCCATGAATGGACTCTTCGTGCTGCTTTTAAAGAGGGCGGACCAGACGGACAGATCGCTGATTGGCTGATGACGGGCAGAGTGGTAGGAACCCACCCCAATCCTAGCGACAGCAGGACGTACAACACAACAGAACACAGATCCCCACTCTTATCTCTACTAGCCTTTACTCTTGTCCAGAACATCAAGTAACATGGTACTCCCCTAGTTCTTTACTCCTAGTCGATCCTCTCAATTGCGCAAAAACATCAAACAAGTTTGCCATGCTAAGCATACTGGTACACTGAGGTATTTGCTGTATAGGCCAGGCTACACTATAGCAAGATTTCAGGCAGCAAAAATATTGTGCAGAAAAGGAGGAAACATGAGCTGCACATAGCCGCATCCGGAGAGAGAAACGTTGCACTGGAGCAGTGACCGCCCCGCCTGCATCATGTCAGCCTGATTGGCTTGTAATAGATGTAGGGGCCATGCTCTGCCCCGCCGCCCCCTCCCTATAGCTGCCCTCTGGGCCTGAAACAAAGCAAGTCCGAGCCACTGGCCGGGCGCTCGGATACAGTTCAATCTCTGCCTGCGTTTGTTATGCCTGCTCCCCTTCTCATCTCCACTATTTTCTTCCTCTTTCCTTCTGACTCTCTTTTCAGTCCATTTATCTCATTATGGCCCGGCTATCTCCAGTGGCGTCGAAAATGAAGTGTTAATCTCTCTTCTCATCAATCTCTCGCCCAGCCCAGGAGTGCCCATGGCCTCTCCCCACATCGCAAAATGATGACTGGCACTTTTACTTGTTTGGAGAAATAAGTGCGGGGGCTAAATTGAATTTTAATGGATCGCGCATCCCCCCAGTGAAAGGTGCAATCCATTACTGAATGATTGTAATGTTGTTTGTTGCCAACGTTGATTTATGGTACATATAGTGAGCTGGGCCAAAGGTGGGTACGTCGGGGAGAAGAAGCAGCATTGTGTGTTGATGGGGTTTTAACTATGGCATGGAGGGAGTGGAGGAGGTTCGGGACGGGAGGAGGTTCACACAGTGCATTAGCTGTTTATTCACCCCCTCCAACAGGATGTGCCCTGCCCGGGGACCTGCGTCACTTTTCGTGGAAGCAGTTTTGTCGCGATTGTGGGTGTCGCCCATTAAGGTGTTATGACTGGTGTTCAACCTGTCATTAAGACCTGAGGCCGATTCCACGAATGCCTTCTAAATCCTAACAGTTTTCTATGTGGGTGGTTCTCAAGGTTTTTCATGTCAACGACTGATTTGATTTGATTCATTGAATAGAATACTTTATTAGAAGTTTGCAGCATAGGAATACTACAGGACAGCACAGTTCAGATACAAGGTCTACTAAAAGGATTTAAATCACAAGAAAGTGCACTGGCTTGTTTGCATTGGGGTCCTTTTGTGCTCAATGTATTTAAAAAAACAAGAAGATCCAGAAGTATAGGATATTTAATTGTCCGCAGACCCCATCTCAAAAATATTTTGTTCCAGGGACCCCCAGGAGCAAAGATCTGAGTAAAAAAAATTGCTTTCAAAAATGTATACCGGTATATTCAAAGATTTGCACAAATGTTCACGAAAGAAAAAGCAAATCTGCAAGATCTGCTACTATATAACACCAATAATAATAGGTATATACAGTACCAATAGCAACCCTTGCACAGATTGGGTCTTATTTGTAAGACTGACGAGACCTTCTAGTTGCGTTAGGATAAGAGTTATGATACCAACACTTTGGAGTTGGTCCTTTGGTGAAACTTGACGTTTACTTTGGATGATCCAGAACCAACAGCTGTTGTGCTGCAGGGCAAAACCACATAAATTATAAACGTTTTTTTTTTGTTTTTTTTCCCGCACTCAGAGTTCTTCATCTGCATCTGTTTGTTAAATGGCGGCTGTGCTGTGTTGTCGTCGTTGTGTATTAGCTCGACTCAGGTTAGCCGCTGTGTAAGTCATTTCCTCCGCAACAATCTGCCATCTGCTGGTGATAAAATATTGGATCTGTCAAGTGGAGACGCCCAGGGGAAGGAGTTAGCCAGATTGTCTAGACGGTAATGTGCTCCACACAGCCCTTTTTCATGGCAGAGATACAAATGCCCCTCTGGAAAGCTCTCTGACGGAAGCTTCTCCGACATGAGTGTGGGGTTTAACCTCGCGGGCTATGTGGATATGCGGGGGGCTGGAGGTCCCCTTCTTCTTGGCTGTTATCGCCAGAGAGAATTTGGTAAATGGCTTATTGTGCAACCTGTTATCCTAGCGGTGCCCCCCCTGGTCCCCAAATGTTTCACACGGCTCGTATTAGGATCTTTCATCACACAATATTGGCTAGACTAGCATTCCACAGTCAGCAGCGGTCTACTACACACATTACACCTGCATAGCAGCATGGGGCCCCGATGGTAAGAGGCAGAACTTTGGATGAAGATTAGTCAAATGCTGTAGGCCAAAGTGAGTCGCCCTCCAGAGAACGTTCGCTAGCAACCAAAAATCAATAGCGGCGGCTTATGGGACTTCTTGATCTCATCCATCACCTAACAACCTGCCACCTTACCCAACAATTCATCACAGGGACCCCCTCAGTGGCACGCAACTGTTGTGTGTGTGTGTGTGTGGTACAGTGGGTTGTAGGTGTGTATGTTGAGTTCCCAGCGCTTTTCAACCTGTAATTGTGTAACACCTGCGTGTACACATGTACGTGCACGCACGCACGCACGCACGCACGCACGCACGCACGCACGCACACACACACACACACACACACACACACACACACACACACACACACACACACACACACACACACACACATTTGTATTTAAATTCTTAACTGTAATTGTAAAGCCATAAATAGCCAGTCTAGATTGTCTATTATCGGTGGCATGCTCAGGCATAACTCTAACCCTAGCCCCTAAAACTAACCTCTAAATGCTTGTAAGCTTATAAAGGCATCGACTCACTCACACACACATGTGCAGAACAATTATAGATAGTGTGGGGATTTAAGGGGAGCAAATGCTAATTTCGTGCAAATTTGTCTTAAAGCGCAAAACTTTGCGCTTTAAGACAATTTGCACGAAATTTGCATTTGCTCCCCTTAAATCCTAAAGAGAGAATGGTGTGATATTGAAATGATGCAATACTGTAGGTAATGACCTGCCCTCTTTTAGCGCCTGGCTATAATTAACAGGGTGACTCACAGGAACTACCACAGACTAGGACACGCATGCACGCACAGTCGCACACACATGCACGGCACGCACACATGCACGCACATACAAGTGCAAAGGGACTCTAAAGCAGTATGTTCATTAAGACGCTTATGACACAAATAAATAAATTAAAGTGAGGATATATAGAATTGTAAAGGCTCTGAGGGAGAAAATTACTACACTGCATTAATAGTCAGGGGATATTAATAAAACCTGGGAATAAATTCCTTACCAAACCATTTCTTCACCAATGTGTTCGTAAAGGTGTCTAGTAACATATCTAACAAAGATTTTCCTAGGGATTTTGAATTTCAAACTTTGTTAGGTACTAGACACCTTTATGAACACATTGGTGAAGAAATCGTTTGGTAAGGAATTTATTCCCAGCTTTGACAGGTATTCTGATAATATACCCTGAATATAAATACTGAATGTACACACAAAATATGCTTGTGCTTTGATTTACTTCTACTTTTTTTAGTTTAATCGTTTTTGCACAGAAAGCTAACTTGCCTTGTTTTTAATTATTTGGTGTTACAAAGTAATATTTCACGTGCAAGAATTGATCAACATTCAGCCTAATTTAACAAAACACAACACCCTTTATCGAACTTGGAGAGGTGCCAGTCCAAACAATCGAGCTCCTAAAGTTCCACGCACGCATGCATGCACGCACGCACGCACGCACGCACGCACGCACGCAGGCACGTACGCACGCACGCACGCACGCACACACACACACACACACACACACACTGCACACGTATGTGTACTGTGTACTCTACTGTATGTGCACATATCGACACTGTTGGGCACTAACCTTGTATCTCCAAGTTTCAAATTTGCACGTTCTTTTTTTCGTGAAGTAAATCCCTGCTTCATCATACAAGACTGTCGCACAACACTAGTGAAAATAGCAGATCTACTGTGTGCTTGTAGATCGTCTATTTCCACTTTAAATCATTTTTTAAATGATAAATACGAAACGGTTTTGGACATACAAGGTGGTTTCCACCCGACAACAAGGATATTCTTGCCATTGAGCCATGCATGTGAGGAGGGAGTACTGTATGCAGCCAGCGTTAGCTAGGGGAGTTGGAGCCCTGACAGCTGATGATGTGACATGATGCCTAATCTCCTCTCTCTCTCTCTCTCTCTCTCTCTCTCTCTCTCTCTCTCTCTCTCTCTCTCTCTCTCTCTCTATCTCTCGTTCACTCTCTCTGCCAGGTAGATGTGTAACATAAATTGCCTGCTGCTTCATGTGGATGTAGCGTTGCTAGGCAGAGGGAGGTTTCTTTCATAGCAAGAACAGGCGGATAGACGGGTGGATGGATGGATGGATGGATGGATGGGTGGATGGATGGATGGGTCAGTGGAGGGATAGATGGGTGGGTGAGGGAGCGATTGGAGAAATAGGTGTGTGTACAGTGTATAGACAGATACGTTGATTGATTGTTCATTTTAGATAGTAGATTTGATGGTAATTAATTGACCCCCTGGCTGGGGGATATCACGGCTTCAATGCTTTTGTCTTTCGGTCCATGTCAGTGTATTTCACTATAAACAAATGTTCACATTTATGGGGCTTTGCCTTCCTGCCTGGAACACCCCACCCCCATCGAGATAGAAATCCCACACCTATAGAATAGAAGCGATCACTCTCTCACTTATTTTTTTATGTTGCTGTACTGAAAACAAGAATCTGACTCTGGAATCCACAATGAGAGAGAGAGAATGGGGGTGCTGATTAGCCAGTAACATTGAAATGAAAACCTCCACTGCATTTATGTTGTCTTTTACTGCACATTTTCAGATTGAGTCCCCTTTGCCAGTTCCCATTGTCCATGAGATTACATAGAGGAGACGTTGAGAAGGACCGGTGCAGGATATATGGACAAGAAGGATTTAATTTACTCTTTACTCAAATAGGCTCACTTCCAACTTCAGTACATTTATTGCACCATATATTAATGCAGAGAAAGATTGCTGTATCTGAGTGCTTTAGTGTGTGGAGCTCTACAGTGCCAGGTGAAATTAGCTCTTGGCTGCTGTTGTATCTATGCCTGTGAACCTTCATAAAGACCATTTTGTGTAATTTGGGATTTTATTTTAGGCAAAGTGTGTTTAGGAGGTAGAGTGTTGTAAATGGTGCATTTAATGTACTAGAAGCTCGTCTAGTCGGGGACCGGCAAACTCGGGAACGATGTAAATAGGGAATGAATGCCTCGTCCTTTAATGCAAACCCCATTATACCTGTTGTCATAGGACCCGTTTTGACCATCTGTTTGCCTGATCTGATTTAACAAAAATGTTTGAGAACCACTGCTGTAGATGTCTGTCCATCTTGGACAGTGTCTTTTATTTATAGGCATAAAGAGGATAGAAATAAATAAGGCCACTGTACCCATCAACGTTAATAACCATTGAACAGATGCAATTTCAAAGACATTTCAAGCCATGAAAATGATGATTCTCAAGTGTCTATCCCTTGAAGCCCATAAACATCCCGAACGAAATAACCCCAAGTTGGACAAGTATTTGGCAAATATTGGCAAACAATGGAATGCAAATCATGACTTATGAAGATACTCTGCCATGAGCTGTCAGATTCTTCATCATAACTTTGAAATGCCTTCATATAACAGTTACGCACTTTAGAATATCAGGCCTTTGTTGTTAATTTTGTCATTTGTTGTATACTTGAATGAAATGAAGGGATTTTGTTTGCTTTCTCCCTCAGCTGTCACCGTTATCCCCTGAGCAGTTTAAGCCATCCAAACCTTGATCTCCTGGCTTTAGATATACCCGCTGCATTCTGTTTTTGAATTGCACATTCTCAACAAAGCGCCTTTATTTCAGGTTTGCTTTTCAGCTACAAAGGAAATGTGACAATCTGCAAAGTGGCGAGCTTTAAACTGGCTGACAGGAGATCTTAAGCTGTGCAGGTGGTAGCCCCCCCTGTCCATCACAACACAACATCAAGTTGGAGGAGGATGGTTCAGTTGAAATGACTTTTCTTAATGGTCCACACGGCCATTACTGTAAGTGGAAACTCTGGAAACAGTGCAACACCCATTTGCGGCCTCACAAATGTCTGTCGTTATGTTGACATGTAAGAGCATGTCTGTCGGTCTGTCTGTCTATTTTACTTTACGTTTTTTCGTGAAGTGAAACCCTGCTTCATCATGCAAGACTGTCGCACAAGACTAGTGAAAATAGCAGTTCTACAAGCACACACACGTAGTGTGCTATTTTAAATCATGTGTGCTATTTTTAATCATGTTTGTGTGGTATTTTAAATCATTTTTTAAATGATAATTACAAAACAAATGGGTTTGGACATGCAAGGTTTCCACCCGACAACGCCGATTTATCCGATTGTAACCATCTATCTACAGTTTGCTTTTTCTACCTAGAAAATGCGGGATGAGGATGGGAAACAAAGGATAAAACTCGCTGTTCATTATCTGACTCCCAGAGGGTTTGTCCTTATTTGTCCTTGACAGGAAGGTGCACATCTCTTATAGAGAGAGAGAGAGAGAGAGGGGGAGAGTGAGAGAGGGCAAGGTGTGGGAGGATTTGTGTGTGGTGGCACTGGCATAATCCAGGAGTGGAAGTGTTATTTAAAAAAAAAAATGTACCTTTAGGTGTGTGTGTGCGTGTGCGTGTGTGTGTGCGTGTGTGTGTGTGTGTGCGTGTGCGTGTGCGTGTGTGTGAGCGTGTGTGTGATAGAGTGAGAGAGAGGGAGAGGTGAAGGTTGCTGTCATGTGTGTGGGGGCGATGCATTTCATTTCTTTTTTTCCTTTTCTTTTCTTTTTTTCGATGTGTTAACGCTCTGTTGGACAGTCAGATGAGATTATGGTATCGCTGTGTGGCAGTGACATAACAACAGGGTGACCAGGACATGGAACGAGGTGTGAGGCTTTGGCAGGACATATGTGTGTGCGTGCGTGCGTGCGTGCGTGCGTGCGTGCGTGCGTGCGTGCGTGCATGCGTGCGTGCGTGTTATTGTGCGTTATTTTTGCAAAGTGGAGAATATTGTATATTTTCTGTATTGATACTAAGACTACAAAGTAAACTCTTGAGTGTTATATTTCTGAAAGTGTAAAATACCCACTTTCACAGGTTCGCACTCTGGCATTTACTGTGTGTGCGTGCGTGCGTGCGTGCGTGCGTGCGTGTGTGCGTGTGTGCGTGCGTGCGTGCGTGCGTGCGTGTGTGTGTGTGTGTGTGTGCATTCACTACATTGGACTAGTGCCATTCCATTGAGAGCTGTAAAATGTGCTTTGACAGGCTTGTTGGAGATCAGTGGGTTGTGGAGTAAGACACGGTTTAAGTGAAGAAGAGTGAATATGGGGATTTTGTTTGGTCCTGTATAAAGATGTATAGTTTTTTGTGTGTGTGTGTGTGTGTGTGTGTGTGTGTGTGTGTGTGTGTGTGTGTGTGTGTGTGTGTGTGTGTGTGTGTGTGTGAGAGAGAGAGATATTCTGAAATGGCATCTGACACTGGTCTCACATGCTGGGGCTGTGACTGCTTATGTGAAGGCCAATGGCCACCCATGGCCTTATTTCAACGGGTCGGAGACACATACACGCACGCGCGCACTCACACACACACACACACACACACACACACACACACACACACACACACACACACACACACACACACACACACACACACACGAGCACAGCTTCTATCTAATTAAGGTTGAGTGCTATTTCAATGTCTCAGACATGGCGTTTCTTCCTCCCATGTGTCCTTAGCTGTGGCCAGCGTGCTCTGTCTGCTAGAGAGCAGATTCAGTTTCAGGAGAACATCTTCCTGGCTCAAGGTGATCGGAAGCAGTGAGCCGGCGGCTGCAGGGGTCCCTCACGGCATCGCCGTACCACACCAGGAAATGCTTTAGCTGATTCGGGCTCCATTTGGTCCCATAAGTTGGGGCAAATTCAATCATGAAAAGTAGGAAAATTTCAGTGACTCAAGGACAAATGTCAATTAGGATTTTTATGCCGTTGCACGGGGGATGCTGTGTGATTAGATTTGGAGGAACTTTAGACGCGCTGAATGGTTTAAAAATGTCAGTGTGTTCGTGAGAATTATAATTTGGAATCGTGTGCTGCACCGTAGCTGTGCTTGTGGGGATTGTCTGTTAACTAACTGATTTTTAGCTTTGGAAGGGTTGGGGTTGTCATAATCCTGACTCCTCCGTGGCAGTGATCATGGCTTGTTATGGCCGACAGGCCTGATGCCACTCTCTCCAGTGTTGATGGCGGACAGTAATTGGCTGTGCCGAGCCACGGCTGACGCCTCTGAGGAGCTAATGAGACGGCCATTTTCAGCATAATGCTGATGGACAATTTGAGCAGCTCACTTGATTCTGCCCCTATCATAGAGATTACTCCGTAAATTCATTAGGCAGCGCACGGCTTGATAAGAGATTAGAGATGTTCATGAAATATTAATCACCTTAATGATCGCTGAAGCATTAGGAAAATATTGAGAGAATACATGGGGGAGTGGTAGAAGGTGTCCAAGCTATAGTGTCCGTCTACTATACTGTGTACAGTATGTGGCTGTGGGAAGAGAACGTTGGATATGGGAAAGGGGTGAACGAATAGTGAGCATTGGCACTGTGTGGGGTTTAATGGATTCCAGAACAATGGCTTCTAACAGATGTTCTATAATAATGGAACTTAATGGGATGACTCTGGGTAACCTCACCCAGGAAGCTTAATGCACCTGCACCGCCTTCTCTTTTCTCTCTCTCTCTCTCTCTCTCTCTCTCTCTCTCTCTCTCTCTCTCTCTCTCTCTCTCTGCCTGGCCATCTCTCAATATCCTCCTCCCTCTTTCTGTCTCGTCTGCTTCTGTCTGTCTTACCGTCTACCATATATGTCTCTTACAGGGCTCTGTGCCTCTCAGCTGCAGCAGCTTTATACCATCCAGATTGATTTCGGTAGAATTAGGTCTTCTGCCACTCCTCTGTGTGTCCGTTGATGCCGGTGCGATGCGTTTCACTCACTCCAGGTGGGGATTTGTTCTGGCGCTGGCTGCTTCCTGGGATTACATCTAATACCCCCCCAAGTCACTCTATTGGGGCTCTCCTGGCAATCCGGGAGATCCCTGAAATACAAGCCAGCTCCTCAAACACATTGATTTGTGCCATTTGCTGGTAATGCTATTGGAACCATGGCCCAGGAGAAGACCAATCACAGCCTCCCAAAATAATACCTATTGAGAAAAACGGAAGAGACTTGGACTTTCATTACAACTTCTGGCAGCCACGAAAGACAATAATAATATTTGAAATTGTTTGGTCAGGGTTGCAACAGCACCACAGTCACAAACATTTGTTTAATGAACGCTGACTCTGTTGGCGGTTTCACGCTTGTTTTGTTGTTTTTGAATGCAGCATTTGACACCGTTGATCATAATAATCTTATCAATAGATTACAGCAGTGCGTTGGCATATCTAGGACTGATTTGCAGCGGTTTACATCATTAATTTGAACTGAAATCCGTATAATTGGCCCACATCAATTACATTCTGAAATTCTGTCATCACTTTATCCAACAATATCAGGTTTGTTGCCAAAAACTTTAATTGAGCGCAGCCTAAACTCTTTGAGCCATGTTAAAGATCAGACACAAATTCAAATGCGTTCATTTCTTCACAACATGACTATTGCAATGGTTGTGTTTTACCACGTCTTAAGCACATAACACTCAATATAAAGGCTCAGAATTGTACAGAACACTGCTGCTAAGCTTTTAACTAAATCCAGAAGAAGAGAACATAATATTACTCCTATTTTAGCTTCCATGTGGTTGTCTGTCTGTTACAGGATTTATGTGCGTGAGTGTTTGCGCGAGTGTTATATGCGTGTGTGTTCATGAGTGTTTGCGTGCGTGCGTGCATGTGTGTGTGTGTGTGCGTGTGTGTGTGTGCATGCATGCGTGCGTGTGTTTTGGGTGTGTACTGTATGTATACTTACATGTCGTCACTGTCGGTCAGAAACCTTGTATCTCCAAGTTTCAAATTTGTATGTTTTTTCGCAAAGTAAAGCCCTGCTTCATCATACAAGGCCGTCGCGCAAAGGTAGTGAAAACAGCAGATCTACAAGCACACAACGCCTCGCACCGCGAGGCGTTGTGTGCTTGTAGATCGGTTTTCACTAGTTTAAATCATTTTTAAAATGATAAATGCAAAATGAAGAGTTTTGGACATACAAGGTTTCCACCCGACAGCAACGATATGGAAAGCACATTCCCCATACTTTTCTCTACATAAAATTTCATTTCATGCGTTAAACTTCAAGGACACTACAACTGCGCTGTTTCCTCAGTCGCCTCTGCCCATCCTCTCTTTAGCCTCGTTCTGATTCCATTGGCATTCTCCTCAGAGATTGTTAGATATTCTTTAGATGGCACATTTCTCCTCAAAGTGTGTTTGCATTTTTCATGTTCTTGGGGGAAAAAAAAGAAACCCTTTGTTTTTTTGTGTTCTGATTACACACTCTTTAGGCAGCCGTCCCACACAATCTTAGGTTTGTTTATCCTGCAAATTGGAATTGGTGGCAGTTTCTTCAGCAGGAAGCGAAGAGAGAGGTCGAGAGCACAGCGCCTGCCTCCAGAAATGCTTCTTAATTGACTGTAAAGCGTCCAACTCTCTCAAAGGTCAGAAAGAGCCACGGCAGTGTATTTACAAAGTAAATAATTCACGGGCGATAAAGAATGCAACGCTCCCTCCTGTGAATCGTTGACAATCAGTCATGAAAAATGCATGAAAGCAACAGAAATCTGGGACGTAGATGGGAGAAAGAAAACTATCCCTCCTCCCTCTCCCCCCTTCTCCCTCGCTGTTTACCTGAGGGTACAATTAATGATGTCACACATGTCCTCCTGATGAAAGTGGATTCACTGTTATCAGCTGTCTTGTTCTCCATGTGGAGTGGGCTCCATGTAGAGAGTTGACCACAGTGATTGGCATTATCTGGTTCATCCTGCAGTCATTAACTCTTAATTCACCAGGTGCCCGTCGACAAGATTGGCGAGCGACTCTTTGATGTCGCAGAGTGCCGTCGGCGAGATTGACGAAATTTATAAGGTTTTATAACGAACCGTAGCTTGCGGTCTGCGGCAGCCGCGACTGAAGAGAAAAACACAAATTCCCACAATGCATCGGGAAATCCGGTTTTCCATATACGGGCCAATGTTATGAAATTCACAACAAAGCTATCCCTTCTCTGCCGACCGTTACAAAAGCACTGATGGCCGAGATTGTCATTTTTCTGTTATGGATGAAAGAAAATATGTAATATGAAAAAGCGTAACTACTCAGATTACATTTACTCGGATTACTTTTATTCAGAGCCTCGGAAATAAGGAAAAAAATATAAAAAACCCTGGCACTCCTATTCTACACATGTTATAAATAGACAAACATTCGGTTAGAATAGGAGAACATTCAGCGAAAATAGCAGATTGTACATAATGTTGTTTTCGACAAATTTGGTGTAGATGGAAAAAAGGAGGAGGGCCAAGTACAGGCCCTTGTCAATGAAGAAATAAAAAAATCGATAGATGGAGGATATTGCTGAAGTTGAAGTCCACATATTATTTTAAACATCGGTAAAATATTTTTTACATATCTAATGGACTTGCATGCTATAGAACATGATTTAATTCACGTCACATCATTTGCAATATGCAGATTACCATCTGCAGATGGTAATTTCAGTTCCTCGTGAAGTTAAATAAGTCATTACTCTTTTGGTGTGATTTCCCCAATTTATGCTTTTTTAGTAATCAATCAAATGGGACACAAATGGGACACATTATGGCCTGGTATTTTGGCTAATTGCCAGCAAAGACATTCGGTGTAGAGGGAGAGAAAAGGAGTAGGCCAAGTATAAACCTCTGTGAAAGGCTACTAGCATCACTATAGCCACCTGGCAACCGGAAGGTTCTCAGTTCGATCCCTGGTCTCCCCCAGAGTTAGTGTCGAAGAGTCCTTGAGCAAGACGCTGAACACCTAATTGCTCCCTATGAGCAGGTTGGTTTCCTCTGCCATCGGTGTATGAATGTGTGTGTTTGTGTGTGTGTGAATGGGTGAATGTAATGCACAATCTGTTTAAGTGCCTTGGATAAAGGGCGCTATATAAATGCACCATTTACAATTTACCATCACAGTAAGGCCATTAGAGCGTGTCACTTAGACACGTGCACACATACACACTTACTGTATGCCTTGGTCATGTGGACTTGCTGTCAAGGAGATGACAAACGTATTGATGCTTAGGACTCGTTGGGTCAGGAAAGGGGAGGCTGATCAAGAGACACTTGGGATTCACTGGCTCTTATCAGAATGCTTCAGTAGGCAGGAGAGTAAAACCCACATGAAAAGAGAAATGTGATGTAAATACACTACTAACACTGCAAAGTAGACCGTAGCAATCTATTTTTAAATGGAAACGCTGGATTTAGCAGTGCACTGCCAACCATCTTGAATATTCAAAATATTTGTATTTTGTATTTTCATTCGATAGATACAATGAGCCATTTGTTTGGTAGGGCCTAAAATGCCATCTTGATGTCACCGCGCAGCCCAAGAGCAACATGCACCCTTTCCAGATAAAGCTTGATATTTAAGGTTCACAACTCTCACATGAGCACCGCCCATTGGGAGGACATCACCCTAGCCATTAGCCATCTGTGATGGAGGTTATTGCTCTTTAAGCCAAGGCAGTCTCCCCTCTCTTTGTCCGCCTTTCCCCTACCAACCTCCCTATACGGCTGCTTTCAGCAGGCATTAGCCGTATTAAGACAGTGACTAATCTCTTCGCACCATGCCTTCACTGCATTTGCTGGCTGGCAGCAATAGGCCAGATCCATAGGTAACGCTAGCCTTATACAAAACCCAGACCTCCTCAATCGATACCCACCCTCAGGCAAGGACGGAGATGGAGCATAGTGAAAGAGAACAGGATGCTTCCTAATTCAATGAAATAGACATTACCCAGCGCTTGGAATGCGCCAGGGCATGAGTAATCATAGACAAATTCATTTTGGAGCCCCGGAGCCCAGTATTGCTTTCAATTAGGAGCACAGTTTAGACGGAGTTGGATGCAGATAGTGGGGGATAGTGGTAGTGGGCCGGAGGATGGAGAGAGAGGGGGAGATGGTTACTACCGTCTCATTTTCTGTTGACATTGCCAATTTGCGGCTAACGTCTTCTTCGGTGGGGGAGAGAAGGAGGCGGGCACGCTGAGCGGTATTGCCGGTGCGGTTCAAGGTTAACTAGGCTGCCTCGGTCTGCTGTCAAATGCAGAAATCCATCCAAATGTGGTTGAACACGCATTTGGCTGATGAAATGATCACATTTAAACAGCCATGTAACAGGCTGTTAGAAAAGCATGTGAGTAATATTGAACTCACTCTAAGTTATCTTGCTGCCTGTCACTCAAACAAGAGCTAAAAGGAAGGGGTCACCCACTTTTCTCTTCAGAAGAATAATTTGGAAGTGTAGCGCATCAGAACCCAGCAGTGCCTCAATCCTGTTTGGGAATTACCTTTCAAATACCAAAGAAGAAATGGAAATCATTGGACCATTCATGACACAAGTCACATTAATAACTTTAATAACTTTAAAGGAAATATGCGCAGAAGTTTTGTAAAGTGTCAAACTGGTGACAGTGCTAGTCAAATGCTCTCAGCGGAAAGACAGAGTGTGAAACAAAACAAAGGAACGCATGAAAGGCGTTCAAACAACAAAGAGTTTGTCATCGTACGTGGTTTAGTTTATTTTAAGACGGCTGTTTTTGTATAATTACCTGCAATACCTGCGGCAAAGACAAAATTTACAGAACTTTAGAAATGAACTCTACTGACAGCTCAAGCTGGGAAATGTCAACAACGCCGTTAAACCCAGTGTTGAGCAGTGGAAATTATAGTCTTCACACTTCATAGTATGAACACGAAAACAACCGGATACGTTATCATATAAGAATGACGATTTCACATCATTCCACAGTGTAAATGAACTGAGCGTGTAAATGTAGCCTTGTGTTTACATAAGGAAAACTAAAAATATATACACAGTACACACCAATCAAAATTTTAAGTTAAGAAATGTGTTGCTCAAACTTCTCTCTTTGAGGGAACACACAATTATCCTGTTACTACGGCACAGCTCAAAACCGATTGATCAGCCAGCCCCGATAGAGTTATAATATAATAGAGAGCAGACTGCTCTGCCCCCTTTCATTTCAATGCGGAAGTCTTGACACCGAGCAGGCGCACAAGGGTATGCAGTAGCATTAGCACACGCACGCGCAGTAGCGTTTAACTGCTATCCCAGGTTTGACCACCAGGCGAAGGCTGCTTCAACGTTCTACCGTGGTTCAGGGGGCTTGGCCACCTTGGAGAGGGCATAGAGTTATATATAATATAGAGAACAGACAGCCCCACCCCCAGCTATTCATTTCAATGCAAGTTGCAAGTTGTGGCGTTTTGAAGCACCCGGAAGAAGCAAATCCAGGTGCATTGTGGGGGAAATTGGCAAACAAAAGTTTGCCAATTTTACTTACGTCGAGACGTAATTATGTCACGAACGTCCCTCGACGTCCATTGAACCCTATTTAAACATGATTTCAATGTATTTATTTTGTCTAATGCAACAACAATGCCTTCGATTATAGCATTGTAACTTTCCAGGAATAGAAAGCCTGCAGTTTCTATTAGCTTGGATTACCCATCGACGATGGCAGGTTTCTGAAAGGTCCACAGCCCTCCTCTGAGACACAGAGTAGACAAAAATGATACCATAATTATAATGAGCATTAGTGAGGACCAAAAATGATATGAAGATAAGTTGAAATTTGAAAATAGTTGAAGTCGTCCTTTAAAAGGCTGTTCTCGAATTTTAGAACTATTTACTGTATGTATGCGTGTTTACATGGAGCAGTTTCACCTGTTTACCTCCACAAAAGTAGAAATCAGACAGGCATTGGGGGTTGGTGCATTTGGACAGAAATTACTTTTTGAAGAACTCATCGTGGATTCATTATTGACTAAAATAAATTAGCCCTCGAGGGTCTAGTTATAGAGCAGGTATTTCATAGGCCTTTGCACTACTGAACAATGAACACGAGAGGTAGATTTGAAAACATTAAAAGGTGCACTGAGCAATTGTTTTAATAATTTAATACATTTTTGAGGTTGTTCAAACAATTGCACCCACTGGCGATTGAATACACAAGGTACCTACTGTAGATTTACTGCTAGACCCCAAAAGTGGTTTTGGTGCGACCAGCCTTTCCTGCCTTTAATTAGTCTATGAGCCAGAACGTATTACTCCCCAGGCTGAGAACCAGCCTAACAATCCCTGCTGCTGCCTTCTTGCATATTTGACAGCATATAATATCGCTTTATTGTCTTTCTGTGTTCTCCTGAAATTGTGTTGGATTCGCAGACTGTAAATAAAACATGGTCACCACGATGTCACCCTTATTGGTCTGTGTTGTTTTGAAGACGCAAATGTGGCAATTCTTTGATGCATGGCCGTCGCTAATCTTGGATCTCTGCAGCCACAACTCACTATAATATTGGTCGAGAGGGTGGTTCTCCATTCTGTTTGCCATGTAGTCTATCTATGGTAGCAACTTGTCATTCACAATGTAACCAGGCCCAGAATACCATGCTTAATAATTTAGTTTACACTAAATACAGTTGGACGATAATTCACTAAATGAACACATGAAAACATAAACTCAAGACAAAGTTCTGGGGGAATTTTTCCCTTAGACATACTGTACCATTGTGCCAGTGTTTGGGGGTATGTGTACGGGAATATGTATTTGACTGTAATGGGTACATCGACAGTCTTTGTGTGAACCAATTCTCATCTGTAAATTGTTAAACCAAATTACATCAATACCTTGACTAGTACAACTGTATTGAATAGAAAGCAATGTTTTTGCCATTATGCTGTTTTATTTTTAACATATTGGCATTGGAACTGGACTTTTGATGTAGATTTTATACGCGAAATGCTGTAGTCTGGCGAAGGTGGTACTTGGCTTGGCTGGATTCTGTTTCTTGCATTGTTGTGACACAGTCAAGGCAGTTGCGTTGGAGCCCCATGACATTTAGGATCCATCGATAAAATAAAACAATAAATATATAGACAGAGATGCAATGGCAGTTGACAGCATTTTGACAGAGCCCGGCTTGTGTGTGCTTGCGAGTGTCCTTGTGTGCGTGCAAGTGTGTGTGTGTGTACTTAATATATACAAAGTTGACTATCTTCGTCAACTAGCTAATGAACAGTAAAGTAGCACACAAGGACACATTTTAATACATTCACTTATTAACATTAACTGGTTGTCAGTATGTACTGTGTGTAACAGGCGTAATACTGAGAGGATGTGTGTCAATGAACGAAGGATTTGCTGTACTGTGTGTGTGTGTGTGTGTGTGTGTGTGTGTGTGTGTGTGTGTGTGTGTGTGTGTGTGTGTGTGTGTGTGTGTGTGTGTGTGTGTGTGTGTGTGTGTGTGTGTGTGTGTGTGTGTGTGTGAGAGTGTGTGTGCGTGCGTGCGTGTGCGTGTGCGTGTGCATGCGTGCGTGTGGAGGGGTGATGATACGCTGTCTCACCAGTTCTGTCTCAGCTCTGTATAAACAGCAAGGTGTTGGATAGAGCCGATGTCACATTGTCAGATTTCAGCACAAGCCATGGCATGTCAGGCCTACCTCTCTCTCTCTCTCTCTCTCTCTCTCTCTCTCTCTCTCTCTCTCTCTCTGTCTCTCGCCTCCCTCCTCTCTCTCTCTCTCTCTCTCTCTCTCTCTCTCTCTCTCTCTGGCTATCATTCACTCTATCATTCCCTTCACCTCTCCTCCCTCTCCATCTCTATGTCTGCCTCTTTGGCAATCTGTGGCTATTTGACTGTCACTCTGTGTCTCTCTCTGTTTCTTTCTTTTTAGTCTCTCTCTTCGACTATCTCTCTGGGTTGCTCTTTCTGCCCCGGGCTGTCAATCCATGGACACACACACACACACACACACACACACACACACACACACACACACACACTGTCAGAGCATGTCTCTCCAGCGCACGCCCGCATGCACAGTCGCACACACATGCACGCACACACATGCACGCACACACACAAACACAGAAAACACTGGCACATACACAGAACTCTGAGAGTGTAGAAATGGCCCCTTTGAATCCAAATAGCTCTATTTGGGTCCATTTTAGTCACACTATATGAGAGTTATATGAATGCAGAGGATGTCACTGTGTATCCACACACATAATGCCGTGACCCTCATGCACACAAACGTCTGTATTTGTCTCCCTCTGTCTTGCCCACTCTCTCTTTTCTGTGTGAGCGGTGCGCGTACACGCACTCACGCGCGCGCGCGTACGTGCACACACACACACACACACACACACACACACACACACACACACACACACACACACACACACACACACACACACACACACACGCTCATCTCCCTACCTCTGGTGCTTGTGTTCCTCAGCTTGCCAACGCAGTGAAAGATGCTTGCTTGTAGAAGCAGGGTTGAGTATGGGGTCAGTAGTACACATTCCAATATCCACATACTGTATATAATAGCGCAAATGGCCCGTGGACAAAAATGGATCCGGTGTTTCAAGGTGCAAGCAGTAAAAGGAACACCTCACATGAACCCCCATAAATATTACATCTTCTACTCCTCTGTGTATGCAGCACCAATAGAACAAAACATATTCTGTGCCTGTGTTTGCATACATGTACCTCGTTTATTTGGTAAACAAGGTTTGACTGGGATTTATAAATGACTTGGGTACAGTAGGGCATTAACGACTTGTGATTTTTGCAAGTCGACTTGACTCAGTAAAAAGTTGAGTTGAAGTCGACTTTATCGTTTGATGACATCAATACATCACACACACGACCCCCCAATTATTTGGGGGGTCCCCAGATGATTAACTCAACTGTAAACAAACCAATGTAAAGTTTAAGTGTATTGAGGCTATCTTCACATTTCTAAAGTCACAATTTAAGGACTTTTTAATACCTCTAAAATGACATTTAAACATTGTCATTGTCAAATATATAGAGGCAGAAATTGTGAAAATAGCCGATCTACATGCTCACAACGCGAGGCGTTGTGTCCATGTAGATCTGCTATTTTCACAATAGAACTTTTTTTTTTTCTTTTCTTTTTTTTGTAATAACTTCGACTTTCGACTTTCTCTGATGGGAGTCGACTTGTGTAATGAAGTTGACTTGTCGACTTTTTCGTTAATGCCTTAGGGTACAGTATGTTTGTCCTTGTTTGATTTCATGTTGACATCAGGTGGTTTCAAAATCTACGGATAGAATTCTTACATTAGGTGTTGAAGAGTGGCTGGAATTATGATTTGTTTGTACAACCTATACCCTCAAGGCAGTGTACCTCAGTTTCTTCTGCAAACACACGTCAAATATGTGTGAAATGTCTGGGAATGGAGTACATTGACAGTCATAACCTTGACAGGCTATATTAAGTACAGAAAGTGTGTGAGACTGACATGGCGACAGGGCTCACAACACCTGTTGATCAGCCTGATGGCCTGGCTGTGGATGTGGACGGCACTTAGCATAGCTGTGGCATCATCCACCGGTCTGAGTGACGGTAGTGAACAGATTATGGCGGCTGTGGTGAGTGTCTTCCATGAACTGCTTATTCATGGCTATCCACTGCTTGGCATACTGTATACTGAGTATACAGTATGCCAGGCAGTGCAAAGCCATACCTTCAGCTCAGGACGTGCCCAAAAGGTAGGCTAGATTGTGATCTAACAGTAGATCACAAAGACTGTGCAGGTAGACCACATGACATGCCCCTAAATAAATTATAATTAAAATATAAAGAAACCTATCTATAAACAAAAAATCAAACCTCGGTTCGAATTGAAGCGGTGAACTTTTATTCTATCTGTTCTAGAGCTATGAACTCTGTGATCTATACATCTATACAGTTATGGACTCCGTGATCTATTCATTCTTTATATATTCTGAATTCTACATTCTTTATATATTCTGAATGAATATATAAAGAATGGAGGGCCAAATTATCATGTGAAGCTTGACCAATCCTCAAAGTATCCATTCATCAGACCGGGAGGGACACTACACACATATTCTGGACAGATAAAACCTGTTCATTCTGAACTGAAATGGCCATATATGGACATGAGGTGACATACATTGTGTTTTTGAAAAACCCTGTTCATTCTGGACTGAGATCACCATATATGGGCGTGGGACACACAAAGCCACTCATAGGAAGCGGTTTTCACCGCTTCAAAAATCACAAAACTCCTCTTTTTGATATCTGTCACTTGAATGAAGGTGACTTGCTTGATTGACGCCAAGAAGGTCCTGTAAGCTCCCTTCACAAAAGTCAATAGCATTACAAAGAACCCGAAGACTTTTCCCCCCAATATTTCTGAATTTCAAGTGTGTTTGTCTTATATGTAACACCAGTGTCGCTATTCCAAAGCCCCGTCAGGTAATTTTTTTTGGTGGGTAGATCATTTTGAGCTGGTCATTTCAAGAGTAGCTCTTAAGTCAAAAAATCAAACCCATGTTTGAAGTGAGCGGTGGATGAGCAGTTCATTTTGTTAATCTATACCGTGTGTGTGTGTGTGTGTGTGTGTGTGTGTGTGTGTGTGTGTGTGTGTGTGTGTGTGTGTGTGTGTGTGTGTGTGAGAGAGAGGAATGTGTGCATGTTTGTGACTCAACAGCGCAACTTGGTCAACAGAGGTATTGTAGGGTTGCGTGTGTGTGTGTGTGTGTGTGTGTGTGTGTGTGCGTGCGTGCGTGCGTGCGTGCGTGCGTGCGTGCGTGCGTGCGTGCGTGCGTGTGTGTGTATGTGTGAGTGACTCAACAGTGCCACTTGGTTACCAGCGGCATTGCAGCTCATGCTACAATAGTAACATACGGACGCAGTCAAGGACAGGAGACGGTGTGACCACCGTTCAAAAAGTGTGGGCAGTGGGCACCCCTGCTGTACAGTATACTGTATAGCCTACTGTATGTCCTGGAGGCAGGGACTTTCACCTCAGACCATGTGCTGAGCCATCTGCACCACACCCTGTAGCAGTTTTCTCTAGACACTCTGCACAGTAGCCATATTAGAATGAAATTTGCACTTCAGTACTTACTAGTTCCTACACAGGTGTTAACAATTATGCTAATTAAGGTTCAAATGAACCCCTAGGGGTCCATTTGGTTCCATTTGTACACATTCAGAGTTATGGGGGTCCTTGAAATTAAAGGTTTCGAAAACCACGGTGCTACACTAAGTGGAACAGAGCCTTCATTAGAATCACTGGTAACACCTGTGAAGTAAGGAAGGAAGATGCCCAATGTCTTTCCGATATGGCTGCTGTGCATAGAGTCTAGCGAGGGTGGTGCGTGAGCCTCTTTTTTCAAACGTATTTCCCGTCACGGTCCTCCACGCCCTTCCTCCCCTTTCCTCTTTCTCAAAAACAAGCAACTCAACAAGCGCTTCTCTTTAAAAAAAATATATATATAATATAGATAGATAGAAAGAGATCAAGATATAGATATAGAGATCAAGAAAGAGATTAGATATTGCAATTTTAATGCAGTTAGAGAGCTTATTTGTCATCACGCATTGTGGTCATTTGAATCTTTTTATGCTACTTTATCAGCTGAAGGCTGAAGCGTTTTTAATTAGGCTACATGTTACTTTTTAATATTTTAGCGTTTTAGCGCTTCTCTTCTATCAAAGAGCAGCGCTTTTTGTGCCGCTTGTTTTTGGGAAAGAGGAACGGGGAGGTGGGGTGCGAGGGACCGCGACGGGAACTGCATTTGAAAAAAAAAAGAGGCTTGCGGGTGGTGCAGCTCCCATACCAGGGAGCGGGTGGTGATGCAGCTTGTCAGGGTGCTCTGGAAGGTGCTGCTGGAGAACATCTTGGGGATTGGACCGCATCATCACTGACAACGTCTGTCATGTTTCTTTCCTAGGTACATACGGGCCAGACGAAGGCTGGGCCTCGGCTTACCCAGAATGCAGAGAGAGGAACCAATCGCCAATCAACATTGTGGACCAGGAGGCCAGAGTGTCCACAGAATATCAGGAGTTGACGCTGGAGGGCTTCGATACAGAATCCTCTAATAAGACATCGATGAAGAACACTGGCAAAACAGGTACAGTAGAGCCTAATTTATTCATCATAGCATCCCATATAAGGTTGGGCTGTACCATCCTTGATACTTAAATCTGTATTTTATATTACTATTTACAGTCATTTTAAGTTGAGAAATGAGGAGGTAAATTAATGCTAAAAATCGTCACCTAACATATCGTACTGTACCTTACTTTGGCTGACTTACAGCTCCCCTGGTATGTTACTATTTCTGGGATAGTACTGTGGTTTTAATCACTGGGCTAGCTCTCACTAATCAATATCATTTGTAATAATTAACATCCACAGTCTGGGCACAGAAACGCCACAGAAAAACAGAATGAGAGTCATTATGTTCCATTTTGTGGCTATCTTTCTAATCGATCACCAAATGTTTCAGTGAACAGCAGACTGCACTGTAGCATGCACAGACAATATGCTGTATAGGTGTATACTGTACTGTACATAATCCTGTCTCATATTGGCAGGTGTCTGCATGCCACAATATGCTGCACTACATCCTCACATGTGAACTGAACACGACAGGTGCAATATGTAGCGAGCCATTTGTAATAAATTGTGCACAGCCAGTTCTCATTCAGACATGATGCATCCATATTAGTAAAACTGACATGGCAGGTGTCCCTATCTGTAATATACGGTGCACGGCCATCTGCATTCAAGTCGTGCGACATCTCTCGGATTCTCCTTGTCAACCACAGGTATTTTTCACAATTTCAGCCTGTCACAAAGATGGATGATCCTCCCCCCTCTGTGTGCAAATGGAGTTGAAAGGCTTTGCCGAGCAACAGGCCACAGGTGGCGTGTGTCACTATTGACAGCACTCAGAATGCAGCCAGCCACCCAATTATTGTAATACCAGAGTTATGCTGCCCCCGAGCACAACCGTGTGTTAGCTGGAATTATGTTTTACATGCAATCATTTGTTCACTTTGTGGTTTCTCTCAAATTTGGCTTGGGATGTCATTGGATTTGATTGTTTTTGTTTGAAATATAAGACCATTAGTGGATTTCTGTCTACTGAAATTGCAATCAAAATACACTTGTCTTCCCAGTACTTTCACAGCGCCAACAGCCTCTCACATACAGTAAACACTGGACTATGTGGTAGATTAAATCACAAACATGTATTATCATCATATATCATATTATTTACTCCGTAATTATGTGCATTAAAGAGTTTAGCTTAAAGTTGTGGCTGTAGAGATGGTGATTGTCCAGGACTACGAGAATACACTTATACTGAGTTGAATGGAATTAAAGTCTGTACATCATCTATAAAGTCTTACATACAGTACAATAAATAGCTTGCACAAATAACCTTATAAGTGATAGGATAGACTATAACAGTAAGCAATCATTGCTATGGGGAGGTTGGTGTTGGTGCAGGGTTTCAATAGGAAGCTGGCTCATTGTGTAGGCTGACACAGTGTATTTTCTTTAATAAAAAAAAGATAGTTCCGGTCCTTAATTATGATTGGCTGAGACGCTTTCAAAGCCATGGTAAAATGCTCTATAAACACACCCGTGACCACATTACATCAGTATTACTGTGCCAAGCAAATTGTTTCAAAGTGTCCGATTTTATTGTGAATTTTGATTTATGAAAACATTTTAGGCGAGATATTGTCCATGCAGTTGCTCAATATTTATTCATTTCACATTTAAATTGTCTAGTTTAAAAGTTTGGGCCCTTTCATGCAGTTCTAGGGGAGTCCATCTGAATATAAATGTTGCATAACAACTGTATTGTTTGTGCAGGCAGTCATGGACTACTTTCTCGTATAAATTATTATTGTAGCGCAAATGGGATATGGCTGTGATTTTCACGTTGCCATTTTATGACCGTTTTATAAAAGAAATAAGCCCAGAGGCAGGCTGTGGTTCACATTGATTTGAGAACAACTGAGGATGTTTTGGGTACTCTGCTCCATGTCGTGCCTAAAAACAACTCTTGGGGTGTACAGTATTGCTTTAATAGTTCACATGTTTCACATTGTACACAAGATTGGCAACATTTATCTCCCCGATAACCCCCTTATTATGAACCCTTATTATGACCATCTGAAATATATTCGACCACATTTTGTTCTAGACAAACGTCACTGTCCAGCAGAAACCTTGTATCTCCAAGTTTCAAATGTGTACGTTTCTTCGTAAAGTAAAGCCCTGCTTCATCATACAAGACTGCCGCGCAAAAATGGTGAAAATAGCCAATCTACAAGCACACAACGCCTTGCAATGTGAGGCGTTGTGTGCTTGTAGATCGGCTATTTTCACCATTTTTAAATGATAAATACAAAACGAACTGTTTTGGACATATAAGGTTTCCACTCGTCAACGACAATATATTTTTGTCCATTCATGAAACATAAATAAATGTATTTTTTCTGTATGGGCAGGAGTAGAGCTGGAAGTAATAATCTTCCAATTGTGTTCCGTGCAGTTGTGCACACCTCCTTCATGGTCGTCAGCTGACAGCCAATCAGCCACAGAGCGGCGTGGGCAATATGTTGCGGCTTGTCCTTGGCACATGGGGACAGGACCGCACAACCACTCTGTGATGGAGGACGCCGGCATGCTTTCAATTACTGATGAGTAAAAATCAGACCATGATGAGTCGGGCTCTTTCAGTTGCCATGGGAAGAACATGAATTTGTAGGGCTTTCCTGATATAGACAGAGGATGTTTCCCATTTATTAAGGACGGTGGTGATTGGACCAAAGGACCTTGAACTACTCAGCTTAGAGTTAAGACTTGAGCGATGAAAGCGGGGGGGGATGAGCTGGTGGGGTTCCTCTGGAAGAAGCCATTCCTCATCTCGACCTTTTTGCGCGCGTCCAGCTCCCGATTGGTAGGAACATGCTCTTATGTAAGATCATCCGATTGTTAGGTGCACATGGACTCATCGTTCTTGGTAATGAAATCCACCTCGGTTCGGACGCGAGTAGCCTGATGGATGAGTGGCCGAAGGTAAAATACAGCACAATGGATGAGGGGAGGGAATGCACCCCCTGTGGGGGCGCATATACTCACAATGAAAGGGTCAGTCTTATAGAGAGATATAGAGCCACTTGGAATGCCTTCCCTCTGCCACGAAGCCCCACTATAAGGTCACATATTGTGGGGGTGATGTTCAGCAGGGACAAGTCAAGTTGCTGTAGAGCAGTTAAAAAGAATAGCCGTTAAAACAAAAATCTATTAGAAACAGCTGCCCAGTCTCTCAGTACACGTGGGACTACATGGTCATGCACAGAACAGTATTAACACAAATGGCCTGTCACTGTTCTCTCTCTACGATTTTGTCCCTGAAATAAATCTATGAGATAATGCAAATATTAGTGTAACTAATGAGCCGGACAAGAAGTAGAGAATTCTCAGCATAGGCTTGTTCTTTTTCATAGACACCTGTAGCCGTTGCCGCTACCTCCGTCTCATTACTAAGGAATGAATATAGATATGGGGACTGAGCAAACATCCTCTCCACATTCCAGTCGTTACACTATGAGTGAGCACCATGCTGCCGGGATGAAAAGGAATCCATTTGGATCAGTGCAGTTAGCTTAATCAGGCTAGGCAGCGACAGTGTGTGTGTCATCCCCTGTGGGAATGGACCGCGGAGCCGACCTTCAAGGAGCTTGTATCGCCAGCACTGACTAACACCTGAAGGGAAGAGATGAGAGGTAGCAAGAGAAAGACACATAGAGGGAGCCTTCAAATCCAAGAAAAAGAAAGAGAGAGAGAGATAGAGCTGCTGGTAGATTCTTCACATTTACACCTATACCGTGTCTCTACGTTTATTTCACAAAATACCATAGCAGATCGTAGTCACA
The DNA here is from genome assembly GCF_963921795.1 of Nannobrachium achirus. Lineage (NCBI taxonomy): Eukaryota > Metazoa > Chordata > Actinopteri > Myctophiformes > Myctophidae > Nannobrachium > Nannobrachium achirus. The sequence continues at coordinate 49,491,415 of NC_137815.1, forward strand.
GAAGCTCCAGTAGCCTACTGGTGCACCATGCGACATAGAGGCTGCTTTTCAAATTATAGTGGTGCACACACATCCAGACATTTCAACGGGTGCTCGATCAAATAAGATAAACTGTGAACAAAAGGAGAAAGGCTGCACGCCGTCTTGAATGCTCCCAAAACAATGTATTGTCATAAAGCGGTCAAAAAGCATAATGTTTTGGCCTCTTTGGCCTGGCCACAGAGGCCCAAATGTTGTGTTCTTCAAATTAGAGCATACTGACATCGATAACGCAGTAGAAGTTGTTGTCAGAAAGATCATTGTGAAGTTACAAAACTAATATTATACTAGCATAACATAATGTAATTTCACTCTTTCCCTTTTCTCCTTCGCTCACTTTCTTTTTCTCTCTCTCTCTCTCTCTCTCTCTCTCTCTCTCTCTCTCTCTCTCTCACAAACACACACAAACACGCACACGCACACACACAAGCATACACGCGCACTCAAACATAACTTGGTGATAGCTGTCAGTAGATTTTATAGCCTACATTTAGAACAATAGCATACGCATACATTTTGTGGTGTTGTAATTCATTTAGGCAGGGGTAATTGTTTTAATTCTGCTATTCTTCCGCAAGACTAGATCAAGACTTATGTATTGCCCATCTACGCACAAAATAAAAATGAATGTATATGGGTTTTGTTGGGCAGATTTGAGGTGATGCAGAAAAGTGTGCAGACCGTGGACACCAGCTATCCCACGTACCGGCTGTGCCATATGCACAGACGTTGATTCAGTTATGACTATGGCGGAACAATGCCCCCTCATTCCGTGTCCGTACCTTCTCTACAGCAGGCACGTGCACACATAGACATCAAAGGGGGCTTGAGCCCCTGCCCTTTTACCTGTCTGTAAAAAGTGCCCTCTTCCAGACCATGAATGCAGTTTTTACCATGGTAAAAGAAATGCAAATGCCCTCTTTCCATGCCATACCTGAAGGCAACATTCAAGAGAATTGACTTGTCCAAACTCTCCTGAACTTGAATGCAGCATCTTATGTTGAAAGAATTGTCCTCAGAAATCCATGCACCACATCTCTTGTACTGACTGGATTATGCTTAGTCCAGTGTTGTATAACGCACCGAAAATAGCCGACCTCCAAGCTCACAACGTGTCGCGCTGCGACACGTTGTGAGCTTGGAGGTCGGCTATTTTAGATATTTCTACCAAATGCCCTTTTAGAAATGTCAGCCCCTGCCTCTCTAACATTCTCTGCACACCTGCTCTACAGAATTGTGAAGCAGAATGTCCCACCAGGCTGTGGTGGGTGGGCGTACAAAGCAGTAGGATGAGGACCACCTGCATGAATAGGCAAGGCTCAGTTCAGCGGTACTTTATTGAGTATCGGGAAGCAGCAGAATGTGGGGAGTCAACTAAAAGTTCTAGCCCAAACAACAACTGCAGAGCACAATAGCGCACAGCTTCTGCTACCTCATGCATGGCTCACAATACAAATGTCCCTGCATTCTGTCATGAATTATACTGTATGTCTCGATGCTCTGCTATTTATAGATGTCAGCTGAGGTTTTATCTGTGGAATGGTCACCTGGTAGAGATGATGGGAACTGTGTGACAAGGGTTAGAGAGGAGAAGGGGTGGGAGATATATTTTCATCTATCCCTTATGCCTAAACTACTTTTCCTTTGTTTACTATTTTGAAAAACATTTTAAAATAGTTTTAACTAGCCGATCTACATTGACACGTTGTGAGCTTGTAGATCGTCTGTTTCAAGTATTTTAAAATGTTTTTCAAAATAGTTAAAGGCAAAGATGTTTAGGGATAAGAGGTAAAGCACGGGTGAAAACAGGCCACTGTTTACTATGCAAGACTTTCCCCACAAACTTTTGACTTTTGACTCCTTCGTCTTTGCAACATAGCATAGACATTTCATGGCTGGGAGAGGGAAACGTGTTCATGGTTGTGTGTGTGTGTGTGTGTGTGTGTGTGTGTGTGTGTGTGTGTGTGTGTGTGTGTGTGTGTGTGTGTGTGTGTGTGTGTGTGTGTGTGTGTGTGTGTGTGTGTGTGTGTTTAATAAAGGTAGAAGCTAGGGGGTGTTGAGCGAGGTTATAGCTTCCCACAAGCTTATGGAATAAACCTTTCAAGAAATTCATGAGGATTCAAGCCCTGGAAAACATTATTTGCATCGATTGAGCAGGCTTTATTTCCATGCGAGCCCCATGTTTACACATTACATTCAGCCGACCAAGGTTTTTGGAGCTTAGCATCTAATTCCTGCTCTTCTCTAAATGTGCCTCGTACGCTAATGTGAACCATTAATGAAACTCCCTGGGCCAGACTCCCATTTGCAGCACTAACTTAGAACTCCCGACCAATAATAGCAAATGTGGGGTAATGCATTTTATTATTCAACTCAACTGAACCTCAAATATATATTTATTATTTAACAGACCATAATCACTGTTACAGTCTCAAAGGGTTTACAGACCCACATTTAGCAAAGGAAATAAAATGACACCCGCTGTCCTTAGACTTTCAAACGGCCAAGGATGGGAAAATAAAATAAAGAGATCTCAGGCGGGATCACAGAAGAGCTGCTGAGTGGACCATATCCAAGTGCAAAATAAACAAAACAACAAAGCTATTACTGTTAAATGTCCATGCTTGCAAAGTTACAATAATTAAATTGTACACAATATAACTTGTAGTATATTCACAAATTAAACAAAACACAATGATGGTCAATGAAGGGTCAGTGCCTAATTTATACTTAGTTGTGCACCGGTGTCGCACACCGAAAATAATCAATCTACAAGCTCTATGACTCAAGTAGATCGGCTATTTTCAGGGAGCAATTTCATGTGCAAACTAGTGTGACTCAGGTCATGGTTCGCAAGACAATTTCCATATAATATGGCTCTGTTTGACATAGATTAGTTGAGGACACGCGGCCAAGAGTGGAAGGGGAACCACAGGAGCGTAGTAGCATGCGTGGGGTTGGTGAAATCCATGAGGCATTTACTGTCAAATAGGGTGCTCCTGCATGATGCAGATATTCTTCCCTCCTCACACTATAGCGGGATGTCTACTGCTGCTTGAGCCCCTGCCCTTTTATCCGTATGTAAAAAAGTGCCCTCTCCAGACCATGAATGCAGTTTTCACTATGGTTAAAGAAATGCAAACGCCCCCTTTCCATGCCATACCTGAAGGCAGCATTCAAGAGAATTACCTTGTCCCAACTCTCCTCCTCCATGCAGCATCTTATGTTGAAATAATTGCTCTCTGTGTAGACATCCATGCTGTTACGCCACATCTCCAGTGTTCACTTGATTATGCTTAGTTCAGTGTTGTATCAAGTACTGAAAATAGCCAACCTCCAAGCTGGAAGTCTGCTATTTTTAATATTTTCAGCTAAAGGCCCTTTTAGAGATTTCAGCCCCTGCCTCTCTAACATTCTCTGCACGTCGACCCTGGGCCTGGGGTCCAGCAAAAGTTAACATAGCATCAAAATCTGATGCACCACTTTTAACATAGATTGAAAATCTGTCAAGCTCACAACGTGTTGCGACGCAACTTGCTGTGGGCTTGCAGATCTGCTAGTTTGCATGAAAACATTTTGAATATCTTTCAATCTTTTAACCCTGGCACAAAACATGTTCAGATGGGTGCCGTCCACAGGCAAATACATCTTAATTTGGGGGTCCCTCAGGCAAACAATGGAACAGGAGCGCACACCAGTAGTGAGGAAGCGCTGGGCACGGGAGGTAAACTGTTTCAAAGTAAGGAGGTTTTAACGTTTCGACATGGTCTTCTTCGTGGTAATGATTTGGGTGGTCCCTGACATGAAAAAGCTTGAGAAGCACTGGTCAACTGCATGTCGTCGTTGTCGGGTGGAAACCTTGTATGTCCAAAACCTTACCTTTTTATGGTTATTATTTTGAAAGCGATATAAAGTAGTGGAAATAGCCGATCTACAGGCACAGAACGCCCCGCAACGCACATGTCATGCAGTGCACATGTTTTAATGAGTTTCTGCTGCTTTTCTATGATTTTTTTTTTTTGTACTCTCACATTATGTGTTCCAATCTGTGATGTTCTGAAAGGTTTATTGTCTCCACCAGCCGAAGGCATGGGGAAGAGTATGTTTTCCCCTTCGTCCGTCCGTGCGTTCGTCCGTGCGTCCGTGCGTCCGTGCGTCCGTGCGTCCGTGCGTCCGTGCGTCCTCGCAGTTTGTGTGCACCAAATCTCAGTCGCCGTTGGCCCGGGCGCTGCCAAAGTGAGCACACACATTCCCTGGATGCCAATCTAGAACCTCTGCCCTAAATTTTTCAAATAGGCCTTTTCTAGCGCCACCTAGTGGCCGATGTTTGCAAAACACATTTCTGTGCACTACTCTTACAGATTTTGTCCAAAAATCCTACAAATCGGTAGGCAGTATCTCGACAGTCATGTGATCGACACGGATCTGTCCAATTTTGCATATTCCATCCTGATTGGCTAAGATTGGCTTCCAAAATTTGTAGGATTGAGACGTTTTGAACAAAATGCCTCAAATCCCAAACGCAAAGTGCAATGGACCAATCCCCAATCACATACACACCCATTGTAACAGTTACAATGGGTGTGTATGTGATTGGGGATTGGTCCATTATCATGAAATTGCGCACACACGTTCCCAAGAAATGCCACTTCAAATCTTTGAAATCAGCCTCATGGTGGCGCTATAACAGGCCGATTTGTGGTTTTACCTATAACTCCACCGATCAGTTTCAAACTTTGTAAGCACACTCCCTAGAGGCTAAGGATAAACCTTTGCCCTGAATTTCTCACATCAGCCTTTTATAGCGCCACCTTTGGGCCGACTTATGTAAAACACATTTTTGAATATTACTCCTTGAGATTTTATCCAAAAATCACGCAAATCGGTACACAGTATCTCTATAGTCATGTGATCAAGTCCAATCCGTCTGATATTTCATATTCCATCCTGATTGGCTAATATTGGCTTCCAAAGTTTGCAGGATTGCTCCGTTTTTGAACAAAATGCCTCAAATCATCAACGCAGCTTGCGATTACTGTGACATTTGCCACACATATTCCCACTAGGTCAAGGAACAAATGCTACCTTTTTCACATTGGCCTGTTATAGCGCCACCAGCAGGTAGACTTTAGCAAAACACATTTTTGGAACACAATGCTTCAAATCATGCATGCAGCGTCCGATTGCCATGAAAGATCTAAGGTGAAGAACATATGCCACCCTTTTTACATTGGCCTATTATACAGTAGCACCACCAGGATGCACAGCCTGGTGGAGACCTGTGCTCGGAAGAGCACTGCTTCTAGTTCAGCTATGCAGCCACATCACTCCATGACATTTAGGTAATCTATACCAAGTGTAGGAAGATTCTGCAGATTGTACCTGGCTCATTGACATGTAGTTCACAGTCAGTGACATTAGGAACATTCTGGTGGTACGTGCATTCCAATCTTTCCCTACTTTGTGAGTGACTGAACACCTTTGTTTCTGGCATGTGTAGTAAACAGTGCGTGTAGGTTCATCTGTCGTCAATTTGACATGAGCGTATAGGCAATGATCAAATCGCACATCTGATTGGCATACAAACCCATATTTCTTCAAAACTATAGCCTGCTTTTGTGCAGAAACCTTGTATCAATGTTTCAACTTCGGACAACGTAGATCGGCTTGTAGATCGGCCATTTTGACTATGTTGAAATGTTTTTCAAATAATAACTGTTTTGGACAAAGTTTCCAGGTTGTACAGTATGTATACAGTAGGTATTTCCAAATTGTTTACAATAATGGCATTAACAAGTGACAAGATTACAGTCTAAGCAAATGAAATCATGCAATTAAAAACAATGTAACATATTTACATTGTTATAGGTTAGTCATCTATTTAAAACGACCATTCTCACGTTGTGATTGATGACATATGAACGTGTCATAAATCACACGTCGGCCCTGTTGAGATCATTTCTGTGGTTGTATCTCCAATAGTTTCTATGATAGATTGATAAATGAGTGTTATTATCTTTACTTGATTGGCAGTCCTGTCAATAATATCGATTGGAAATCTTGATTCTATAACAGGAATAACATATAAATGAATCCCAAGATTTAGTGTTCACTTGTGTTCTTTAAAAAAAATCAATTTGTTGTGATGTGAGCTGTTGCAAGAAGTGTAAGAACAACCTCCTCACTGGAATCTTGTTATCCAGCATTTAATTTTTATTTGCTTTGTCCTACCAACTTTCAAAGACAAAATGTGACATATACTATTAAATGTTAAATGTTTTAGAAATGTTATAAAGGGGGAAAATAAGTGGGAAAGCAATCATTTGCCAGCTGAGTGAACCAGTCTAAGGTGGAAGAGTCATGTGGTACTTGAGAGAAGGTCCCCACCTTCCATCTCTGACCACCCACGTAAAGTGGACCCAGTTAGGCACACTTTAGTTTGATTCAGTTCTTTGACTTGGCCGAAGTCTTGTTGAGCTGACAAACCAGGTCACTCATTTTTGCTTGAGCGCTTCCTCTAAACGGGGACAGAAATCTCTGGTGAAGAATGAAATGGAAGCAGCCGTGAAATTCAATCAGAGCCAGAAATCTCTCTGACAATGGGAGCAGTTATTTAAGGTCGCTCTGGTTAATGGAACACGGGGGCCCTCTTAGAACCATTTGTGAATGTTCGAATTAGGGGCCCCTTAACTCCCACTATATTTCACCAAGAAGCGGTAGAATAACAAAGGACTCTGCAAGGACGATTTGCAACGGTTGAGGAGATAGATTTTTATAGACAAATTAGCCCCTCATTATAGACCTTGTCTTTGAGGCTGTCAGAAAGACCGAAAGTGTCTTGTGTAATATTCAGCACATCTCCCTCAAGACAAATCCAAAAATGTTAGCCGACGATTAGATTTAGCATGTCCTCGGGACCTGTGTCTTTTCCCATTCCTTTTAAAAAACAATTATGTTTCATGCATGGGTGAATGCTACAAACACCCTTTTCAACTCATCTTTGACATTTATATTCACAGTATACTCAAGAAATGAATACTATGTTTTCATCCTCTCACAGTTTCCAAGATCTATTTAATGTGTTAAAGATGATGTTCAGTGAGGTATAACCAGGGGCGTCACAAGGGGTAGGAAAATGGGACTGAGTTACTGGGGCCCAAGGTGGAGGGGCCCTAATAACTTTATCTATTGAAAAATAGCAGATATACAAGCTCACAGCGCGGCACCGAGTGCCGCGCTGTGAGCTTGTAGATCTGCTATTTTTGAAAAGTTGTGAAAATGTGTGAAAATCTTTGAATATATGTATTTTTTAAGCGAACATTTCTAACTCAAATTGTGCTTCTGGGGGTCCCTGGAACTAAATATTTTTGAGATCGGGGTCCGTGGCCAAATACATATCATCTTGGGGGTCCTTGACATAGGTTTCTGGCACACATTTTCACGATTTTTCAAAAATAGCAGATACAAGCTCACAGCGCGGCACTCGGTGCCGCGCTGTGAGCTTGTATATCTGCTATTTTTCAATAGTTAACATTCATGGGGGGCCCGCAGTGAATCCTTGTACCCAGGGCCCAGAATTTGGTGTGACGCCCCTGGGTATAACCATTGACTCTGTACTGTACTTTCTGTCTGTCCCTTTCCAGTGGCCATAATGCTGAAGGATGATTACTTTGTGCGGGGAGCAGGCCTGCCGGGGAGATTCAAGGCAGAGAAGGTGGAGTTTCACTGGGGTCCCAGCAACGGCTCCGATGGGTCTGAACACAGCATCAACGGCCGCAGATACCCAGTGGAGGTGAGTGGTTGGAACTGAACAACCCACTGTTTTTTTCCCCCCGTCTGACACAGGGGGAAAATGTGTCCCATGTCCGACATTGGAGTTATGGGTTACATGTAGAATAGTTTATACGTAAGCAATAACGGATGACAAGGTCTCCTGATTTTGGGAAATACCAGAGTCTGTTGTTTTCCTATAACGAGACACCATGCATTAGCAGGCTTGTATGGTCACTTACAAAAAGACATATATTTGACTTAAATTATTGAGGGAAGCATCAAACAAGCTGTGTCGTAATAATCATTCTAGTCCCACAGACAGCTGCTACTAGGGATGGGTATTGGTAATAACCTCGGGATGCGATACGTATCACGATACTTGGGTCACAATGCGATTGTATATATATTGTATATATTGCGATAAATATGGAAATATTGCGATGCGATAAATATTGCTTTTCTCAATTCATACTGGAAGGCAAACTAGTTCTAGAGGAGTGGAGTGTCAGGACCGGACTTCTACCATTGGTTTCTATGCATGAGAACAGAAGTTGTTGTTTTTTTCCCCCTCCAAAAGTATACTGATACTACAGCCTCGAGTGTCGATACAGTATGGGAAGAACAACAATTGTGATATAATGCAATATCAATTATATGGCCGATCTATTACTATTGTTATGGTTAGATGCAATTTCATATCATGACCACTGATTAAGAACTGCCACCCAATCAGAAACTAGTATTTTCTGTGTCCATGGTGTAAATTAAATTAAACTTTGTCTGGTGAACATACATTTAATTAGATTTTATGTTTGTTACTGGTTTGAATCTGGATATTTTGAGCAACGGATGACAAAAAGAGTGCTTGATCAGAAACCACATAAAGTCACAGACCCATTCCAGACACAAGCATTCTATTCTGGTTCATGATCTGTGTCACATAAGGTTCTCTCATTCCGGCGACTCTTTGTTGTTTCTCACTAATGTATTGTCTGGGGGGGAAAGCATGAAGAAACTTTCTTCAAAGAGGAAAGAAAATGACACGAGGACGAGATCTAAGGGGAGCGAGAATTTAAAGAAAGAGTTGAGACTTGTGGAGTTGTGAGGCTGAACTTCATTGGGATATTAAGCAGAAATGGTTCCCCTTACTTTTATCCCCAGAGCAGCACGCCTAGAGACAGAGAAGAAAAAGAAAAACTCACCAAGCTCGTCTGCTTCTCCGTCTGCATCAAGGGAGAGCAATACCATTGCAATACTTATTTTTACGCCGTTGCATACATTGCGGTGTCAGTTGCCGCACTGTCGGGCAGAAACCTTGTATCTCCAAAGTTTCAAATTTGTGCGCTTTTTCTCGAAGTAAAGCCCTGCTTCATCAGACAAGGCCGTCGCACAAAAGTAGTGAAAACAGCAGATCTACAGCACTTAACGCCTCACGCTGTGAGGCTTTGTGTGCTTGTAGATCGGCTGTTTTCACTAGTTTAGTTCATTTTTTTTAAATGATAAAAACGGTTTTGGACATACAAGGTTTCCACTCGACAACGACGTTATTTATATACTTTTTCAAGCTATTGTAAGTGACCTGCCTGAGGTCAAGGTGGGATGAATGTAATGGAGTAATCATGCCATAAGCAGAATATTTCCCCTGGCCAATAGGCCATTTCCCTTTGGATAAGCCACAAATATGTGTTGGTAATATGGTTTCGTAGAGGCCGAGGGACACCATTGGTGCGAGGGAGTATGAATTAGACGATGTTGTGCGAGACAGTCCTTCATAGATGGAACAAACACACCTCTGAAGGCTGGATCTCACCCTTTAAGCTTGATTTATTTTTATGGGCATCTGGCATGCAGAGGCACTCTTTTAGCATCAGTAATCAACCCTACACACCAGCTTGTGTGTGTGTGTGTGTGTGTGTGTGTGTGTGTGTGTGGGTGTGTGTGTGTGTGTGTGTGTGTGTGTGTGTGTGTGTGTGTGTGTGTGAGTGTGTGTGTGTGTGCGTGTGCGTGTGTGTGTGTGCGTGTGCATGTGCATGCGTGTGACTGTGTGTGTGTGTATGTGTGGTAGGAATGGAACAAAATCGTTTTTGTGCAGGTGTTTACTGGGCGGATGTGTGCGTGCGTGCGTGCATGTGCGTGTGAGGGAGGGATAGATGGAACAACAGAGTTTGTGTGCAGGTGTTTACTGTATGGATGTGTGTGTGTGTGTGTGTGTGTGTGTGTGTGTGTGTGTGTGTGTGTGTGTGTGTGTGTGTGTGTGTGTGTGTGTGTGTGTGTGTGTGTGTGTGTGCGTGTGCATGTGCGTGTGACATGTAAATGTCAGCCATCCCTGTGTCTGGGCCCAGCCCAGAGACCAGCGTCTTTGCAGCCATCTGCCAAATAGATGAATATGTATCATTTGACATTTGGAAGATCAGCTTACTGACAGTTGAGCTTGATTTCATAATCCCCCCCGTTGAACTGTGTATCCTTTCTCAACCACTCCATAAAGTTATAGACTGTAGACTAGAGGACCAACTTGCACTACATTGTGTTACAGTCCAGTCAAACCACACAGAATTAACGATTCTTCTGGCCATAGGGTGCAATTTTCAAAATGTCCTACTGTTACCTACTACAAATAATATTAACATTGAGTGACTGCATGTTCTTCCAGGGGTAAAGTAGCCCTTTAAAAGGATAGCTCAAACCCCCAAAATGACTTTTGTTTCCTATCGATTATTCACGCCATGGAGACTTGCATTAATGGATACTTTTTGTTTTTGTCGTATTCCTAAGCCAATAATTTGAGGAGACTCTTTGTGTTTCCATAGGGAACAAAGCAGGCAAAGCAAATTATTGGGAATTGGGAATGCGAAAAAAAACAAAAGAATATCCATGAATTCAAGGGGTGAGGGGGTAATCAATAGAAAGGAACTATCCCTTTAAGAATGAACACATCCAGCTAAAAACACATTTACCCAAATATTCAAAAATAGGCTATTCTCACTATTTGTTGTATGACGAAGGACATAGGGTTTTAATTAGCAGTTGACCACTAAAGGCTGAAAGCGTCCCTTTGGGAGAGAGGACTTGGCACAGAGAGACACACTTTAAGCACTCTTCTACTGATTGCTTATTTAACCAACAATAATGCAACTGAGAAACGGATTAATTTGAATAAACACTGTTGGCTCAACCAGGTCAACTAGTGGGCGGATAAACTGCATAATTTTGATGTCCTTGGAACCTTTCTGTTTTTTCCTCATTGTTCAGTCCAGTAATGATGCTTTGTTAGACTGCATAGAAGAATCATAGTGGTAAAAGACAGGACTGCTTTCATTCGTTGTTGACTATTATGCCCGCTGAATGGAGAAATGTCCTGCCAGAAGAGCCCCAGCATGAACCATGACATGAGACATGAGTGTGTGTTTGATTGCTTTAGCCTGGTCCATGGTTCAACTGCCCTTGCCTGGCCTGAGAGAGAGAGAGAGAGAGAGAGAGAGAGAGAGAGAGAGAGAGAGAGAGAGAGAGAGAGAGAGATTGTGTGAAAGTGCATGGGTGGATGGAGAAATGTAGTATATATTGTGCTGATCAGAGCAATGCTCATAATTAGCATACGGTACCTGACAGGCAATTGGTGTCAAAAAGCCATTTGATGATGTCATTAAGGAAGTGAATGTGTATGTGTGGGTTGGGGCGGGGGGTGGCAGCTGCTCTGTATGAGTGTGTGTTTCTCTGCACGTCAGTACGTGGACTGTGCATACGGGGAGTGGCGCAGCTCCCTTAAATGCCACCCAACCTTTTGAATGTCAAGGGCAAATTGCTCAAGTCTTGCAGCAACCTTTGTCCCAGTGAAAGTTAATAGAATTTTCATTTGATCATAGGAAATATTACATTACACTGTGAAGGGGAAAAATATATAAGTTTAATTTAGAAAAGAAAGAAATGAAAATTCTCTAAAAACACAACAGACCAAAACTAGCAGAAAGAATGACCTCCAGTGAAACCCTCAATGAGAACATTTAGGGTGATTGCTAGTGATGTTTCAGTGTGCTGGTCTTCATGATTGATTGATTGATTGATTGATTGATTGATTGATTGATTGATTGGAATAGTTGGTTTACTGCAACCAATAGTACATAATTCATCCAGATACAGTATTCACTGTTAGTAGACTTTCTCTATCTGTTGATAGTATACGTATATTCATTCTATACTGTTGATAGACTTGTACACATTTCTTACTTTCATTATTACCGTTGTCTATATGTATACAGTTACAGTCTATCATTAATAGTCACTGTATTTACTGTATATTCATTGATTGACTTCGTAGGCTATTCACTCATTCAGAGATCCAGTGCAAAGGCCAGCTGATCAGTGTTTTATTTGTATTTATATTCTTATTTATTCTTACAGTACTTGATTCTTACTCTTAACTGTTTTTTCTATGACCCCTGAATTTCCCTCTGGGGATCAATAACGTTGCATTTAATCTCATCTTAGAACAATATTAAAAATTGAAGACAGTGTATGTGGGGATCCTCAGCCACTCAGTGTGTGTGTCTGGTGGGAGAGATGAAGAGTGTTGTTATATAGCCCCAGTAGGCAATGGTGCAAAGTAACTAAGTAGTACTGTACTTAAGTACAATTTTGAATTATTTGTACTTTACTTGAGTAGGCCTATTTACTTTTACTTCTACTCCACTACATCTCTGATCCAAATATTGTACTTTCACTCCACTACTTTTATTTGAAAACTTTATTTACTAGTTACTTTGTAGATTTTTGCGGACTTTTACTTGTACATGTATTTCTACACTGCAGTATTGATACTTTTGATATTCCACTTTCAAAAAAACTTTTTGTCATTGTATGGTCTAATCAGGCTTGTATGAACACCCTGAACAGTTTTTAATTTGCTTCATTCAGTATTTAGATATTTGATGTAAATGTTACCAGGCCCTCCAGGCCCAGGGCCTCTCCCCACACACACTCATTGTAACTTCAAACTCCATTTTAACCATGATAGATTCATTAAAAACACCCATCATTTTTTCTGGCGACTCTTACTACCCGAGTCCTAATACGTGAGCAGGCCGTGTTTTTTCCATAACGTTTTTCATGTATTATTTATATATTTTTATTGTGTTTACTTTTTTCCATTTTCCCAAAGGATTATTAAAAATACATGAAACACATTATTGAAAAAACACGGCCTGCTCACGTATTAGGGGGTTAGTATGAGTCACCAGAAAAAATAATGGGTGTTTTTAATGAATCTATCATGGTTAAAATGGAGTTTGAAGTTACAATGAGTGTGTGTGGGGAGAGGCCCTGGGCCTGGAGGGCCTGGTAACATTTACATCAAATATCTAAATACTGAATGAAGTAAATTAAAAACTGTTCAGGGTGTTCATACAAGCCTGATTAGACCATACAATGACAAAAAGTTTTTTGAAAGTGGAATATCCCTTTAAGTAAACAATTTGAGTACTTTTTTCCACCACTGCCCCTAGGTTTTGTATGGGCCACGCTTCACTCAGTATACCAGTGGTGTTGATACGGTGCGGAGACCCTGTAAGCCAAGGCAAGCCAAGCTTTGACGTGTGAATACAAATCCAATCAATCGACTGTATAAAGAAATGATCCAATACAAAGGAAGGAAAACCATGTGGGTTAGTTTTAGTTGGTGCTTATCATGGGATGCTGAGCGTGAACACAGGCCTAAATATCATGGTTGAGAGAGAAAGAGGGAGAGAGAGAGAGAATGAAAGAACAATTGTGGAAAATGTTTTGAGTAGAAGGGTTTTTGGCTCAGCTTTTGCTGTGAAGTTTGTTTTTTGTTAGAAGTCTTTACTTGGGCACTTCAAATAGACTAACCAAGTAAGTAGTAGACTCTGAGTCACCTCTTGCAATAAATGTGCAGACATGAGTGCTTCAGTGTCTGGATAGTACTGTATATTTAAAGTGTCCAGGTATATTTAAAAAAAAAAACATAAATATTTTACATTCTAGCCAATCTCCTCATCAATCTCAGAGGGCAGGTTACCAAGCTTACCTGTTGACATCTCCTTCAGTAGAAAGATGTAGCTGCATGGTCTTAAGGATTAGACTCAACCTTCAGTAATTGTGATGTGTTTATGTTCAAATCTCTACAGTATATTATGCAATGGATTCTGCTACAGGCAATACTTAACAAAAAGCCTGAATCTAGTCCAATTGTTGCTATCTTTTAAATATTGTTGTGTGTAATATTGTAGTACAGTAAAGCCCTTTGCACACAGGCGCGTTTAACCGCACGGATAAAACGGACAATATCATTTTTTGAAAAGAAAACAATGATTCTCTATGACCTCATGCACACCGGCTCCGAATTAGCCGTGCGACGAGTGGCTGCCGCCGTGCGTTTTTTTCTCGATCGAACCCAGTTCGATTTGTGCGTCTTGTCGCATGCGGTAAAAAACTCATCACTCCTTTTATGACTCCTTTTTGGATCCGCAGCGCCGATTCCGCACAGCCTTGCACACCAAATCCAATGCGTTTTATTCATGCCGCAAACGAAAAAAACGCAACTCTCCTGTGTGCAAAGGGCTTAAGTCTGATTATAATACTACTACTATAGAGTTTACTGTATGTTTTAATTTCATTTCATTTACTCTCTTTCTTTCCTGTGCTCTTCCTTCCTTTCCTTTCCTTTCCACTCCATTCCATTTATGTTGCCCTCTGCCTCTTACTTTCCCTCTGGAGTCTGGACCTGTCCTCAATCGCTAGCCACAGCCCTTTTTAAAATTATTTATGTTGTGAGTCTGGTGTCGTTGTTGTCGTTGATTGGAATTCCAATCAAAGTTCTTTGAATGCAATGACAGAATTAAACTGATTGCAACAGTTCAAAACAACAAAGATGGTGGTAATGGTAGCAGATACTGTACAATTGATGTACCGTAGCTGTTGCAGGTGTTTTGAAATATAAATAATGTTCAATATAGATATTCTTCAGTTCAGTATCAGTATATAGCGTTACTTCTTAGCAATCAAGTTGACCAGTGTTGCATGACAACGACTTCAATGCTCTACGATTTGTTATGGTGAACTAATTGCTGAGGCCTTATTC